>NW_006159682.1:1121955-1127416 GCF_000334495.1 Tupaia belangeri chinensis | reverse complement strand
CTATAGGGCACGTGTGCTCGCCAGAAAGACAGAGAGAGATAGAGAGATAGAAAATGAGAAATCACCCCCCAGGGGGGATGGCCACACTGCAGTCCCTTTTCCTCCATTCTTCTCTCAGGATCTTGGGCACACACGCACATGCGCCCAGCGTGAGTTTAAGTCACTGGGTCTGGGACTTAAACTCCGGTCAGCTACATGGGAGTTCAGCGACATAGCCATTATGCTAACTACTGGTCTCCCCTCCCCTCTTGTACTTGCTTCCTCAACAATTCTGAAATTATTCCAATTTCCTAAACTTTCTAGGCTTTTGAGTCTTTGTACATATTCTCCATTCTGCCAAAATGTCTTTTCCTTCACGTCTACATACTCAGCTCTTATTCATCCTTTAAAACACATAAAAATAATTATTGAGTACTTAAAGTTAAAAAAAATTTACAGGAGGCTATTGGTTTGGACTGAGTTCCAGCACCAGGCCCAACAGACCAAAACTAAAATGGAGTTACTCATGCTTACAGTTCCAACCCACAAGGCTGAAACTCTAAGTTGTTTATCTGACCTTGTGAGAAATCAGAGGAGAGAGGGATGATGGCCAAATTCCCATCCAGACCAGTTTTAGCTGGCATGATAAGGAAGTTCTCTCTGTCTTAATCTTAACAAGGAAAGAAATTTTGAAATGACCAATATGCTTTTCATTTTTTATTTCTGCTTTCCTCAGCCCTTTTCTGTCTATAAAGCCAAACTTCTGTGCTCAGCTTATCAGAACACTCATTTTATTTTATAGAATGAGGTGTTGCCTAATTCCAGAATTGCAAATAAAAGCTAATTAAATTTTTTAAAGCCTTCCCATGGCCTTGTGGCTAAGGGAGTTGGATCCCATATGGCCAACTGGATGGTTGAGTCTCAGACCCAGCAGCTTGAAAAATACACCAGGCATGTGTGTGTGGGTACATGTCCAAAATCCCAACAAGATGGGAAATGGAGAAGGGGCCATGTCCCATTGGAGAGTACTTTCTTCCTCTCTGTCTCTGGCTCTCTGTTAAGCACATGTACTCTATGACAAGTTTTTCCAGAAAAAGATTTCAAAATTAAATTTGTCATGATTGTATCTTTTGGCACTAATTATACGTATTTTATATTCCTCTGGTCAGCTAATAAATGTCAAGATGCCATCTGAAGTACTCCAATCTCTTTCAACCATAGTCTGTGTTGGAAGTAAAATTCAGTGACCTTTAGAGGCTACCTAACCTAGGCTAATATTGCCCACCCTGGGGAAGTAGTTCTAGCAAGAAGAGATTGACCCAAGGTCATAGCTAGTCAAATCCCAGAGGACAAATTTGGGGCTGTTTCCTTTATCTGTACAGTTATTCACTGCTGTCTAACAAACTATCTCCAAGTTTAGTGGCTTAGACTAACAACCATTTTATTCTTTCTCACAATTTTGTGGGTCAGAAATTCAGTCAGGGCTAGGCTAGTCACTTCTTCAGCTCCACGTGAGGTCTAGAAGTCACTAAGTAGCATTCATTTGGTTTCACTCAGATGCCTTGAGCCTTGGCTGGAATGACTGGAAAACTGGCTTAATTTGGGCCTCTCTTCTCTCCTTGTAATTCCAGTGTGATCTGTCTAGCCAAGTATTAGTGCCTCAAAGCTCAAAAAAAATAGTGTTCCCTAGTAGGAAGCAGAAATGACCAGTTTCTTAATGATTTGGGCTTGGAAATGAGCACACTGTCACTTCTGCAGAAATGTGTTGGTCAAAGCACTCACAGAGCCCACCCAGACTCAGGAGGAAGAGACATAGACTCCCACCTGTCAATCGTAGGAGTATCAAATGATTTATAGCCATCTTTAATCTGTCACAGTCTGCCCTCTGGCCACAAATTATTTACATTCCTCCCCCATACAAAACACTCACATCTTCAAAGGACCTACCTAGCAAAACTCAGCCCATTACAACATCAGACTCAGGATCAAGGTCCATGATGTCATCATCTGAATAAGTTCCAGGTGTGGATGTGGGTGCCTCAGATGTTGTTCCTAGGGTGTAGTTTCAAGTTCCTTTCAACCTGAAGACCTGTGAACTGAACAGGTAAGTTACCTGCCCCTTACACACCCACCACAATGGTGAGAGAGGCATAAGATAACTGCTACTCCTGTCCCAAAGAAGGTGGTGGTGGGGAACAAATGCACAAAGTAGTCACTGGTGCATAAAAATTCTGAAATCTATCTAGGAAACTTATTTATTTTGTTAATAAACTTTTTAAAAAATTAATATTTTTTTCTTTTTTGGTGGAAGGTCCGTGTTCTCACCGGAAAGAGGGAGGGGGAGAAAGTAAGGGAGCATCTTCCACGGGGCATGGTCATACTGCAATTCTTTCTCCATTTCTCCCTTCTGTCAGGATTTTGGGCATGCATATACATGTGTCTGGCATGTTTCTCAAGCTCTTTGGTTCAGGATTTGACAATGTAATTGGCTATGTAGGATCCAGGTGCTTTAAACCACCATATCATTGGCTGGCCCTCTAGGTAGTTTTTATATTAAGGTTTAGTAGGGACCACCAGATGGCATAATGGTTATGTTGTTCCACTCCCTATGTTCGAGTCCTGGACCTGGCGGCATAAAACACACCAGGCACGTGTGCATGCATGCCCAAAATCCTGAGAGGAGAATGGAGGAGAAGGGATTGAGGTGTAGCTATCCCCCCTAGGGGGTGATTTCTTGCTTTCTTTCTCTCTATCTCACTGATGAGTACACGTGCCCTGTAGCAAAAATCTCTTAAAAAAAAAACAAAAAACAAACAAACAAAAACAAACAAAAAAAAAGATTAAGGCCTAGTTCTGCTCTCTAGGAGTAATTCTCTGTGACTTTTGATTCTGCTCGCTGAGCCAACCTTCATTTCTCATAAAAAATGGCCTTTAAAAAATTACCAGAAGGCATGTGTGCTCACCATAGAGAGGGAGGGAGAAAGCTCTCCCCACCCACACTAATGGGGCTTGGTCATACTGCAATCCCTTCTCCCTTTCACTGTCCTATCAGGATTTTGGGCATGCACATACACATGTCAGTGTGTTTCTCAATCAGCTGGGGCTGGACTTGAACCACACTCTTGGTCATGTGGGATCTGGCTCCCTTAACGAGCAGGCTGGGGGCCAACCCAAAATAGCCCATTTCTGCAGCTAAGTACTTTTCTTAGTCTGCTTTCTGCACATAGTAAGTTAAGAATCTAAATATCTTTTTGTTTTGTACTATCTGTTTATTTCAAGAGAAGCTAATATAATCTTTTTAAAACTTTGGGAATTCCCTATGTATCAAATCATACTCCATTCTATCAGTGGGAAAACATACCCATCGATAGCCTCTCTCTTCCTTGGTCCTCCTGTGAAACTGCTATGGAACCACACCATGAGACATCTAGAAACCTTGTTTAGGGATGACCTCATAGCATAGCGATTGTGTGCTATGCATAGAAAGAACTGGATTCCACATGGCCGACTGTGGTTAGGACACACTGGGTGCATTACATATGTGTGTTCCCCAAATCCTGACAGAATGAAGAAACGGAGGAGAACAAATTATTGGGTAACCATGCCCCACTGGGGTGTGCTCTCTCTCTCTCTCTCTCTCTCTGTTTTACCAAGCACACATGCCCTCTGGCAACTAAAAAAAAAAAAAAGAAACCATGTTGTTTAGCAAAGTCTATGAGGGACCAGCAGTTGGCATAATGGCTATGTTGCAGGACTCCTATGTAGTCAAACGCAGTTCGAGTTCTGGACCCAGTGGACTGAACTCACGCCAGGTGCTTGTGCATGCGTGCCCAAGATCCCAAGAGGATAATAGACGAGAAGGGATTGTGGTGTGGCCATCCCCTCTGGGGGGTGATTTCTCGCTTTCTGTCTGTCTGTCTCTCTGTCTTTCTGGAGAGCGCACTAGCCCTATAGCAAAAAACCAAAACCAAAACAAACAAACAAACAAACAAAAAACCTCTCCAAAAAAAAAAAAAAAAGGCAGAGTCTATGAGACACATAATTAAAATCATTAGAAAGAATGTCTTTTCCTCAGCAATGATTTTGAAAGGATATATGAGACATTGTCCTAAATCTTCCTGAGATCTTCTAAAATCCTAACAAAAGGGGACCAGCAGTTAGCGTAATGGCTATGTCGCTGGACTCCCACATAGTCGACCACGGTTCGCGTCCCGGACCCAGTGGTTTAAAACTCATGCCGGGCGCATGTGCGTGTGTGCCCAAGATCCTGAGAGGAGAATGGAGGAGAAGGGATTGCGCCGTGGCCATCCCCCCTGGGGGGGGGATTTCTCCCTTTCTGTCTTTCTGTCTCTCTCTGTCTGCCGCGCACGCGCGCCCTATAACAAAAAACCTCCCCCGCCCCCAAGGAAAAAAAATCATCCTAACAAAAGATTTTATAGTTGCGCCCTTGACTTATCTTTATCCCATGATGTCATTTCACTAGAAACACCATGGATTTGCTCTTTACCCTGAAGATGCTTCTTCCTTCGAGATCCTTATGCTAACTAGAAATACACACGGCTTGCGATTTATGATGGTTTGATTTACAATTTTTTGAACTCTTAATGGTGCAAAAGTCATATGCATTCAGTAGAAAGCATATTTTAAATTTTGATACTTTCCCAGGCTAGCAATAAACCACATGATACTCTCTCAGGATACTGAGCAGAAGCAATGAAATGCAGCTCTCAGTCAGCCAGGCTGTTGTGAGGGTAAACAACTGATACTATATTCAGTAAGTTACATAAGATATTCAACACTTGATTATAAAATAAGCTTTGTGGGCCAGCTGGTAGTTGAGGCAGCTGGATCGCACATGGCTGACTGCACTGTTGAGTTTCGTACCTAGTCACTTGAAAACCACACACGCGTGCCCAAAATCCCAAGAGAGAAAAATAGAGGAGGATTGCAGCATGGCTATTACCCCTGTGGTACTGCCCCCACTCCCATCCCGCTGTGTGTCTGTCTTCAGTGGGTGTATGTGCCCTATAACAAAATTTTTAAAAATAACAATTTTTTTTTGAGAGGTTTTCGCTATAGGGCGTGTGAGCTCGCCAGACAGACAGAGAGAGACATAGAGACAGAAAGCGAGAAATCACCCCCCAGGGGGGATGGTCACGCTGCAATCCCTTCTCCTCCATTCTCCTCCTGGGATCCTGGGCACGCACGCACACGCACCCGGCGTGAGTTCTAAGCCACCGGGTCCGGGACGCGAACCGCAGTCCACTACATGGGAGTCCAGCGCCATAGCCATTATGCTAACTGCTGGTTCCCCAAAATAACAATTTTTTTTTTGAGAGATTTTCACTGTAGGGAGCGTGCGCTCGCCAGACAGACAGAGAGAGACATAGAGACAGAAAGCGAGAAATCACCCCCCAGGGGGGATGGTCACGCCGCAATCCCTTCTCCTCCATTCTCCTCTCGGGATCTTGGGCACGCACGC
>NW_006159682.1:1116579-1121911 GCF_000334495.1 Tupaia belangeri chinensis | reverse complement strand
CTATGTGGGAGTCCAGCGACATAGCCATTACGCTAACTGCTGGTTCCCAAAAATAACAATATTTTTAAAAAAGGTTTTGTGTCAGATAATTTTGCCCAACTTGGGGTAATATAAGAGTTCCTGGGCATGTTTAAGGTAGAGTAGATTAAGACGTGATGTTCAGTAGGTTCATGTATTAAATGCATTTACCTCTAACAATATTTTCAACCTGTCATGGGTATATATACATGTACAGACATATATATAGAGCTGATGTACTATCCTGGGCCCTTCTTATCTTTTATGATAGACACTAGAAAAAGCCAGCCGACATTGCATTTTCAGAATTTCTGCCAGAAATTCCCCAACCACATCCACAAGTCCATTAGGTACCTTTCTGTTTCCCATACTGCCACAAGTGACAGTGTTGTCAAACTTTCCTCCACTTTCCAATAACAAACAGTTTCTTGCTGGCAAGACCAATAATGCTCTCTAGGCCTTTTTAGTTTTTACTAACAGATTCCTCAAAACTCTAAGTCTCCATTGACTGATTGCTCAGTTCCAAGCCAATGTTTCACATTTTGGCTTTTTTTTTTTTTTTATGGAAATGACTTATTTCCAAGTATTAAATCCTGTTTTGGTTATTGGTAGCTATGTATCCCAAAGTATCCAAAAACTTAATTATTTTTTTTTAAAAATCATCATTTCTCTTTATTTTGTGGGTTAATATATAGGGTGAGGCTTAAATGATGGATTGTTTTGCTCCACATGGAATTAACTGGGATCAGTTGATGGTATTCAGCTGGCTGTGGGCTGGTCTGCAGGACCCAAAACAACTTCATTCATGTGACAACATGTTGATAAGGACAACCAGAAGGCTAGGCTAGGCTAGGCAGGGTCCTTCTTCTCTGCATGTAGTCTCAAGGCTTGTCCATGAGGTCTCTCCAGAAGGGATGTCAGACATCTTACGTGACTACCTAGAGATTCCAAAAGGCAATGTTCTAAGAAGTGAGAAATGGAAATTTCTAGTCTTTTAAGATCTGGGCTTAGAAACTGACAGTGTCATATCTGCTTTAGTTTATTAGTTAAAGCAGTCAAAGAGTCTGCCTGGAATCGAGGGGAAGGAGCAGCTGGGATATCCTACTGTCTAATAAAGTTGGTAAATATGTTCACAGATAATGCCAAATGCTAATAGTGATTGGTGGAACACATGTACTGAGAGAACACAGAAGAGAGAGAAAACATGTATAGAGGGAAAAGGGACTGTTAGGATGGGCTTACCAGAGAAATAACCATAGGCCTGAATTTTAAAAGATGAAGAAAATTTGCTAAGAGAAGAGGATGAAGGACTCTCCATGCATGAGTCAACTGCAGAAGGGATTTGGAGAGCATGATATGTTTGAGACATATTGAAGTGTTCACATGATTGTTGAAGAAGGTGTGAGTACAAACTATTCAGAAAATTATTTTATTATTTTTTTCCTGACACAACCAAAGAGGCATAGGGAGAAAGCAATTGGAGGCTTCACTTCAACTTGTTTTTCTTTTAAAAAAAAAATTTGCAGAGGGAGTGTGTGCTCGCCAGAAACAGAAAAAGCACCCCTCAATGGGGTGTGGTTGTGCTGCAATCCCTTTTCCTCCACCACTCCTGTCAGGATTTTGGGCATACATACACACACATGCACCTACATATATTTCAAGTTGCTGGGACCAGGATTCAATCCATGCATTGGGCCATGTGGGATCCAGCTCCCTTAACTACTAGACCACAAGGCTAGCTCCTATTTTTTTATTGATGATTCTAAGAGTTGTGATTCCAAAGCTTTCCTCTCTGTGCTCTCATTTTCAGCTCCCTGCTCCACTTCTTCATTAAGCCCTGGCAGTAGGATTAGGGATAGACAAGGTAACTTAGTGTTCTAAATTTACATCCAATATATAAATTTCTATCTTTCAATATGTGTACAAGTCCAGGTACTGGGTTACGTGTTTGTTTTTGAGAGAGATTTTTGCTATAGGGCGTTTGTGCTCGCCAGAGAGAGAGGGAGAGAGACAGAAAGATAGAAAGTAAAAAATTGTTCCAGAGGGGATTACCACACCACAATCTCTTCTCTTCCATTCTCCTCTTGGAATTTTGAGCATACATGTACATGCCCCCAGCGTGAGTTTCAAGCTGCCAGGTCTGGGACTTGAACTGTGGTCAACTACATGGAAGTTCAGCACTTTAACCACTATGCCACCTGCTAGGCCCTATTTAATTTTTTTATTTGTTGTTGTTGTTATTATTATTATTTTATTTGACCAGAGAGAGAGAGAGAGAAAGGAAAAGTGGGAAAGTATGCTGCCCAATCCAAGACTCAAACTGTGGTCGGCCATGTAGGAGTCTAGCATCTTAACCACCATGCTGTCTGCCAGCCTCATATGCAATAAATATTAATCATGCCTTTTCACATGGTTCTGTAAAGGCTGCCTGTAGAGCCTGACACTATTTTGCTGGAGTAGCAATTGACATGGTGCAGTGAAGAGATTGTTTCAATTGGCATCTGGCGTCAGACTCCAGTACCGTAAGTCAGTGGGTCACTCCACTGCCCTGTAGTAGGGCCTCTGCTATCCTCTGTGATGCCTTTGTGAAAATTAGAAGAAGGTACACCATCTGGGCAGATACCATCTCATGCCAGGTTTTATTGGCATGGAGAGCAGAGTAAGGTCTGAATTTACAAGTTGCCACTTGTTTCCTGGGTTGGGAACCTTGTGACATGTATAAACTGTGCAGCTCTATGTTCTGACTCTGCCTAAACGTTAGCATACCATTGTTGAATTCAGAATGAGGCCCATAGCACAGATCAGAGTCTAGTTTACATTTCTTTCTCTCCACATCCCTTGATGCTAATGTTTTCTGTTATTTCCTGTTCAAACACTGAGCAAATCATTCAACATATATTAATAAAGGTCCTATAACATGCTTAATTCTGTTTTACATCCTGAGGATTCAGTAGTGAGAAAGACAAGGCACTTGCCCTGAGGACTTAAGTGGAGCTGACATGAACAATTCATATATAGCAAAATGTCAGGTGCTATGAAGAAAAACAAAGCAAGATAAAGGATAGAGAGATGTGATAGTGACCATTTCAGAAAATATCTCATGGAATGAATACATGATTACTTAGACATTTAGAGTGTTGTATTTGAGATTGTCCTTTGATGAACATGCCCAAATATATACGTTTTCTTTTTTGATTCTTATTTTAAAATTTTCTGTGAGAATAAAGTCCTAGGGAGTATAAGCAGTGTTAGCTCCTGATTTTTACTATAGAGATATTGTAATCACCAGAATTTATCTTTTTAGAGGATTAAATATTACCAAGAGTCTAGATACATTGTATTTGTAGTTTTTCAGCCTATCATGACATTTCCCTGTGCTATACTTTCACCTAAGCTCTCCTCTCTTCCAGAGTCCTCTGCCTACAGTCCTCCCTCAGTGCTCCTAGTCATCCTACAAAATTCAAGTGTCATCTCCTCCAAAAAGACTTTTTTAATCCCTCTTGTTGGGGACCAGCAGAGGATGTAATGGTTGTATCACTGGACTCCCACATAGTCAACCACATTTCGAGTCCTAGACTCAGTGGCTTAAAACTCATGCCAGGCGGGAACCAGCAGTTAGCGTAATGGCTATGTCGCTGGACTCCCACGTAGTCGACCGCGGTTCACATCCCGGACCCGGTGGCTTAAAACTCACGCCCAGCACGTGTGCGTGCGTGCCCAAGATCCCAGGAGGAGAATGGAGGAGAAGGGATTGTGCCATGACCATCCCCCGTGGGGGGTGATTTCTCACTTTCTGTCTCTATGTCTCTCTCTGTCTGTCTGGTGCCCTATAGTGAAAACCTCTCAAAAAAAAAACAAAAAAACAAAAAAACCTCATGCCGGGCATGTGTGTATGCATGCCCAAAACCCCAACAGGAGAATGGAGAAGTGATTGTGGCATGGCCATTGGGGAGGTGATTCCTAGCTTTCTGTCTCTGTCTCTCTGGCGAGCACAAATACCCTATAGTAAAAATCTCTCTTAAAAAAAAGAGTGATTTGTTTTGTATATTTATTACTTTTTAATTTTATATATTTATTTTTTTATGATCAGAGAGTGTAAGTACTCCTGAGAGAGAGAGAGAAAGAAAGAGAATCCCCCAATGGGCCAGGTAATGCTCCCTTGGGGAAAAACAGGCCAGGTGCATGTGCACACGTGCCCAAAATTCTGAGAGGCAAATAGAGGAGAAGGCATTGCAGTATGGCCACCCGCCTGAGGGGGCGCTTTCTCATTTCCCCCCCCTCTGTCTCCAGACAGTGTTTACATGCCTTCCCAACTGGACTCAGGACTCCGTACGGAACAAGCCAGGTCTGACAAATCAGTTTCCCTAGTGACTAGCAGGGGTCTGAGGCGCGCGCGCGCGCACACACACACACACACACACCAATAGATGGTGAATAAAAGTCAAGATCCACTTGTTGAATGAATGAATGAGGGACACTCTTATCTTCCTTGTTTCCTTCCTCTGCATGTGTTGTTCGAGCTGTTTGTTCATTCAACCAAGGAGTGCGCCTACTCTACCTTAGGCAATGTGCCAGCGTGCACAGAGGAGGGACAGATGATTCAGCTCGATTAGGCTGTGACCGATTAGGCTGTGTTTGAGAGCACAGAGGAGGCAACTAACTCAGGCTAGAGGGTCAGAAGAGGCTTCTCAGAGAAAACGAATTTGAGTCCCATAAAGATAAGTGGGAATAGTGATTAGCCTGATGGGAGTGGGTTTCTGTGAGACACAACATGGGCAAAGGCTCCCGCTAGAGGAAACCTCTCTGAGCGAACCAGAAGCACTTTAGACAGCCTAGAGTTCCGAATTTGGGAAGGAGAGGACAGTGCCGCTAAGCAGACTGGAGAGGTAGCCATTGTAAACCATTTAAGGATTTTTTTTTGTTTTGAACTTTCTTTCCTGAGGGATTCAGAGACAATGCAGGAGGATAAGAAAGTGGGTAGTAGGGAGGGTCCGTGAAAGAGCTCTGACTGTATTCTGAAGGGATAAAGGAAACCATCTAACACGTTAACGAGGACTCCTCCCTCAGGCACGGGTTTCCAGGCAGAGGGTGGTGAGAGAATGTCACACAGGGCCCCGGCAAGAGCGGAGATCTGAACCGGCGGGAGCGGCGGAGCCAGGTACCGGACAAGCTGTCGGAAAGCGGGGAAACTGACGCAGCCCAGGGACAGCTGCTGGGGGCGGGGCCGCCGCGCCGCAGGGCCGCGCTCGCCTCCTGGCGCCGGGGGCGGGGCCAGGGCACGCACGGCGCGATGACGCAGGGTCCCGGCCGGCCT
>NW_006159682.1:1108578-1116364 GCF_000334495.1 Tupaia belangeri chinensis | reverse complement strand
GGGGCGGGGGAGCCGCTGCCGCCTGAGCCCCGGCCTGTCGCCCGACCCCACCTCGCCGACCGAGGTTGACCGCGGAGCGTACGAACCACCCCGCCACTGCTTTCTTCCTCCCCCAGATCACACACCCCAGCCCCGGAAGATGGGGAACTGCCTCAAATCCCCCACTTCGGATGACATCTCCCTGCTTCACGAGTCTCAGTCCGACCGGGCTAGCTTTGGCGAGGGGACGGAGCCGGATCAGGAGCCGCCGCCGCCATATCAGGTAGGGGAGGGTGTGTGTTGGGGAGGGGGTGCGGGGAGGAGCGGCAGTTCTGGCGGAGATGGAGAGGGGATGGGGAATGTCTGCGCCTGACCTCGGCAAGGCCTGGCCTGGGGGCCTTTGACCCCGAGACATGGGTCTGAGGGTGTTTGCGCCCCAATCCTAGAATGAGAGCGAGCCTTCACCTCCCCTCGGGCAGTGTGGGGATGGTACTCTCCGTCCTTGAGTTCTGGGATTAGGCTACGTGACATCCCCTTGGCTGACGTCTGGTGGTTCGCTTGTGGAGTTTGGGAGTGACATTATTTTCCTTCCTTTATGTCTGAATCGTATGATTTCCTCATCGCACTGCCAGCTGGATTATGGGTTCTGGATAGATGGTTGCTCCCCACCCACCCCATTTCTGTTTTCTGTGTGTTCATCCTCAGCCCCCCTCCCTCGTCTTGGCTAATTGGATCCGGTAGGTGTTCATTTCTCTCTCTACTTGGGAGACCGACCTCCAAGTGGCGATTTAAGTCCCAGCAACGTCGAGTTACTTATTTACGTGTGTGTGTGTGTGTACATGTACACATATGTGTGTATATATGTATGTGTGTATTAAATTTTAACTCCTCCTCCTTTTGCTCCACCCCTGTGACACACCTTTTAGACGTGCTGACTTAATAAAACTTGATTATCTTGCACTTTGGAAACCTTTAAACCTGACTTGGGACATTCCTTCAGTTACTTTTTGTTCTCCCTTTGTCAAAAGACTTGCATTAAATAGGTTTAATTAATTTTTGTACCACAGTCAGCCCCAAATGTATTACAGACTTAATAAGAGCTAATAAGATTTCTTGAAAACTCAAAAAGAGATATGCAGATGTTATAATCTATAATGTATATTTATATGTGAAACTCTTTCTTCTGCCTTTTCAGCTTGAAATATTGAATAAAAACTTTTTTCCCCCCAGAAGAGCTTGAATAGTACAGTAGTCCTTAATTTTTTCCTGAATGGAGTTTAGTTTTCTAACTGGATAATCTCCTTTGTTGTTTCATGTGGTGACATCATTATCTAGTGTTTTCTTTTCTCATTCCTGTTTAAATCAGTGGCTCATCACACCAGAAAAACCTGATCACACTTGTATGCTGGTTTTCTGAATAAAGTGCTCCAGGGGCCTGCCATAGATACCAGTAAAGTCCAGTTTTAATTGTGGCATACAAAAGCCTCCGTGACTTATCTCTCACATTCTGTATTCCAGGCCTACCAAATACACCAGGCTGCTTATACCTCTGCCTTTGCTCCAGTTGCTCTCTCTGCTTGGAGCCCTTCCCCCAAGGTCAGCCAGGTGAACATTTAATCCTCTTTGAGGACTCAGCTCTCATATCTAAAGTCCTGACATTTCTCCCCCTTCCCATCCAGAATCCCTTGTTTGTGCCCCCCCGTGCACACTTGCATGAACAGCACCTATAACAATTTAGAGTCATATCATTGTTTAATTAGATGTGTATGTCATCCTTTAAGTATTCCTCTCCTCCCCCAGTGTAAGCTGCATGAAGGTAGTTCCAGTTTACCATTGTATCCCCAACATCTGACTTATTGTACTCAGTAACTGTGGGATAAATGAAGAATATAAGCCTTTAAGAAAAGGGACTGTCCCCAGTTTCACAGTTTTCGGTACATAAGAAGCACCTCAATGGGGGCCAGCGGGTGGTGTGGTGGTTAAGGTGCTAGACTTCCACATGGCTGTTTGAGTACTGGACCTTGCGGCTTGAAACTCATGCCAGGAGCGTGTGTACCCTAAATCCCAGGAGGAGGGTGGAGAAGTGACTGCTGCGTGGCCTTCTCTCTTGGAGGGTAATTTTTACTTTTCCTCTCACTGACTCTCTGTGTCTCTGGCTAGAGCACGTGCCCTATGGAAAAACTTTAAAATAAATAAAGGACCTAAATGTTGAATGGATTAATATATTCAGTATTATGTTTCCTGTGTTTATATACCCATTTTTCCCAAGGTGTATAAATTGTTATTGGCGTAGTCTCTTAAAAATCATAGGTGAGCCCAGTTGTGGTGGCACCGATGCTCTGCAGTGCTGGAAGCCACTATATGGAAGATCAGGATTCAGTTCCAGGTTGACCCATACACACTTGGTGTGACTGTGATCCTAGCTGACTAAAAGGTTGGTGGCAAGGGGTTTGCATGGAACCCTGTTGAGGGCACTTCTCTCTCTCTTTCCCATGAAATAAAGAAATAAACTTTCTGGGAGAAATTCAAGCTGAAGCTGAGTGCAGTGGCCCTCACCTGTAATCCCAGCTACTTTGGGAGGCTGAGGCAGCATGATCAGGAGTTCAAGGCAAGCCTGGGCAACATAATCCTGTCTCTTAAAAAAAATTGAAACTTGGGACCAGTAGTTGGTATAATGGCTATGTTGCTGGACTCTCGTGTAGTCAACACGGTTCGAGTCCTGGATCCAGTGGTTTAAACTCACACTGGACATGTGTGCATGCCTGCCCAAGATCCTGAGAGGAGAATGAAGGAGAAAGGATTTTGGCATGGCTATCCCCCCTGGGGGGTGATTCTCATTTTCTGTCTGTCTGTCTCTCTGTCTTTCTGGTGAGTGCACTCGCCCTGTAGCAGAAACCTCTCCAAAACAAACAAACAAACAAAAAATCGGAACTGAATGTGGATTTTTTTTCCACATAACTTTGAGTGAAGCAAAGTAATTGCTTTTATATTTCACTTTTTTTCTACCTCTCTCATGTGTGTGTATATGTGTGTGTGTGTGTGTGTGTGTGTGTATGTGCCTGAACTAAATACAATAAATAAATGTACTTATTTCCGTATCATGAGCAGGTGTTTTTTTTGTTTGTTTTTTTTTGAGCAGGTATTTTTAGAGGTGTGAATTTTATTTCAAAATCTATGTTGCCTAGCCTTTTCTAGGCAAATTGAGTATTACTGACTTGTTTTCTTTCTCCTAGCCTTATGATAATTGTAGTAATAAAGGTCATTTTAGAATTTATGGGAACTGTATTTGCCTTTTCCAGAAGGACAGGTGATAATGAGGGGTTTTTGGTATCGTGAATTTTTTTTGAAACACATTATTTTTGACAGTGGGAGTTTTTGTGGTTACACCTTCCTGAAGAAAATGATCTAGATACCTGTATACAAATGTAGTATCAATTGAAAGAAAGTTATTACTTTAAAAGATGAGAGCATGGGACCAGCAGTTAGTGCAATGGCTTTGTCGCTGAACTCCCATGTAGCCAACTGCAGTTCGAGTCCTGGACCCAGTGGCTTAAACTCACACTGGGCACATGTATGTGTGTGCCCAAGATCCTGAGAGGAGAATGGAGGAGAAGGGATTGTGGCGTGGCCATCCCCCCTGGGGGGTGATTTCTCACTTTCTATCTCTCTGTCTCTCTCATGAGCACACGTGCCCTATAGCAAAAACCTCCAAAAAAAAAAAAAAAAAAAAAGATGAGAGCATGAAAAGAGACTTTTGCAGAAAAAAATTTTGTCTTCCGTAAAGGAAATAAGATTTTCTAGGCCTGATTATTATAGGTGGCCTAAGAAACACCAATCCAAAGTAAATCATTTATGGTATTTTCAATTGACAAAAGTAACTTTTTCCCCCCAAGAAATAGAACCACAGGAATATTGGCTTATTTCTTTAAAGAGTATACTCAGGATATTGAAAAGGGATTAGCTGATTAGAAAGGAACACTCATGGTTTTTTTCCTGTAGCAAGTAGTTGAAAGATGTCCTTTGTGTTTAGGCTGTGCAGTGTGTCTATATGTCAAGTGTGCTGTAAAGCAAAATTCTAGTCATTTCTATTAGAAGAATGTGACAGGTTTTTTTGGTTTTGTTTTTATGACTAAATTTTAGTCTTTCTTTCCTTTTTGAATGAATGAATTTTTCCCCATAACTTTCTTTATTTGTTATAGGATGCCCACATTCACGAAAGACAGGGAGAGAAAAATAGTGACAGTGAGAAAGCACTCCCCAGGGGAGATGACCATGCTATAATCCCTTCTTTGCTCTCCTCTTGGGATTTTTAGGTACCCAGGCACATGCAACCAGCCTCCAGGTCTGGGACCTGAACTGTGTTGTAGGAGCCAGCTGCCCTAAGCACCATGTCACCTAACTAGCCCCTGACAAGTTTGATTTTACTTTTCTTAAAAGTAAGCCCTGCAACATTATAACAGTTTGCATATTTCTCTCCTAGGTTTCTTTACTAGCCTCCTAACTGACTGACCTCCTTGTTTTTCTCCTGTCCTCCCTATATTCTACTCTCAGCATTAACAGCCCGAGGAATTCAGGAAAAAACAGACCATGACATTCTGCTTAACCTTCTGTGTATCCCTTTTGTTCAAAGTAAAAACCAAGTCCTTTGCAGTATCTCATAAATTACATATCTCCCCTGTCTCTACATATGTTTTTCTTGACACCTTCTACTAGTCTCACCCTTGTTGACATCCCTTCATCTTCTCTGGTCTCCTAGCTGTTACTAGGATACTCCAGGACCTTTGTCCTGCTTGTTCCTGTGCATGGAGTAGTCTTGCCTAGGTATCGGCCACAGTTGACTGACTCCTTCACTTCCTTCAAATCTTTACTCAAATTCTACTTTCTTAAACCCTCTCGGACTATCATTTAAAATTGTAATATGTGCTAACATTCGGCAATCCCTCTTCCATTTACTATGAGACAAGTACAGTTGAACATCTCGTAAGGACTTAGTGCCATTTTTATTTCTATTCCATAGATCAATTTTAAGGCATTCTAAAGTCTCAAATTCCAATATTAAATATGGGAAATGGTTAAAGTAATTTAGTTTTTTTAAAGCCCTATGTGTATATGACCACAGTTACTTATTAGAAAATATTTGAATTCCCATCTTTAACATTTTGGGTGGGAGTAGATTATGACCTTTTAATTAGAAGGTAGAAACAAAGGAATTTAGCACACCCTCTACCCAGTGGTCTTTTTCCTGAATATTTAAAAAGAATACCAGGGAATCTGCCCATCTAAGGTAGTCTTGGAAGAGCAGTGAGAGAGAGGGTAAGTCATAAAAAATAGGGGAATTCAAGGTTCATAAGAAGGAGGCCAAGTAGGGAACCTAGCTCTGAAAGGTGTATATGAACAGCTTGAGATAGCACTATTTCACTCTCAAGAGTTATGTTTGTTATGTGCAAATCTGTGGGATAGGGGACTACCCCTAGGCATGGTTGTGTTATAATCCCTTCTCCATTTCTGTGTCCTTTTGGGATTTGGGGCACATATGCACAAACACCAGGTGTTTTTTTCAAGCCACTGGGGCCAGGACTCAAACTGCAGTTGGGCATGCAGGATCCATCTCCTATAACCAAAAGGCTAAGGGGTTAGCCACACTTTACAGTATTCTATCTGAATATATATAAATAGTAGTGTTTATTAATTTTATAGTAAACAGAAACTGAATAGTTTGAGATTTACTAGTTTTCTTCTTCGTTGTGTACTTTTCAATACATCTGAAATTGTAAAATCAGAAGAAAATTTACCAATACAGTGAGTACAAGTATAACTCATTTTGGAGTCAGACCTAGATTCAAATTCTGACTCTTGTCACTTACCCATAAATATGAAAAAAAGAGTATATCAGATTATATTTTGAGGAATATTCACACGTAAAGCATAACATTTTGGATATCTTAGACTGTGACTGAGTAAAGCTTTCTTCAAGGTACTTTTTTGTTGTTAAAAGGCTCACTCAAGGGGCTATCATATGGCATAGTGGTTAAGTCACTGGACTCCCACATGGCCAGCCATGGTTTAAGTCCCAGACCTTGCAGCTTGATAATTATGTGGGATGCATGTGCGTGCTCACCTGAGATCCCAAGTGGATAATGGAGAAGGGATTTCAGTGTAACCAGCCCCACTGGAGATGATTTCTGACTTTCCTTCTCTCTCTGTCTCTCTCTGGCAAGCACAGGTGCCTTATAACAAAACAAAAACAAAAACTAAACAAACAACAAGAAAAAAAAACTTTATCAAACCTATAGAACTCAAAGTAACTTACCTTTAAAAATTAATACAGTGGGTCCAGCAGGTGATATAGTGGTTAAGGTGCTAGACTCCCACATGGCCGACTACAGTTTGAGTCCTGGATCTAGCAGCTTGAAAACTCACGCCATGGGGCCAGCCGGTGGCATAGTGGTTAAGGCATTAGACACTCCCACATGGCCAAACCATGGACTAAGTCTCAGACCTGGTGGCTTGCTTTCTCACTTTTCATTTCTCTCTCTCTCTCTCTCTCTCGCTGTGTGTGTGTGTGTGTGTGTGTGTGTGTGTGTGTGTCTTTCTCTGGTCAAATTAAAGTGGATGAATGAAATTAAATAAATAATTCTTTATAAACAAAAACAAAAACTCATGCCATGTGTGCCTATCCAAAACCCCAGGAGGAGAATGGAGAAGGGATTGTGATGTGACCATCCTCCCTAGGGGTGATTTCTTACTTTCTGTCTCTAGTGGGCACACATATCCTATAGCAAAAATCTCTAAAAAAAAAAAAAAACCTGAATATAGTATTTTAAGCATTCAGAGCTACAATAAAGTTCTCATTGTGTGAAGTAGTTCTTGTTTTGTTTTTTAATTCCCTATAGGACGTGTGTGCTTGCCAGAGAGCCACAGAGAGAAAGTTAGAAAGCCCCCCCCCCCCCGAAGAGTCCACACTACAATCCCTTCTTCTGGAATTTGGAGCACACATGCATGCACCTGGCATGTTTTTTAGGCTGCTGGGTCTGGGACTTGAATTGCTCTGTTGGCCATGTGGGGTCTAGCCTTCTTAATCCCCACACTACTAGCTGACCTATCATTGTGATACGTTTTATCCTTCCCATTTTCATTCTTTTTTGTTTGTTTGTTTGTTTTTTGTTTTTGGTTGTTTTTGTTGTTTGCCATAGAGCACATGCACTCACCAGAGAGAGAAAGTGAGGAACCATCTCTCAGGAAGGATGGCCACACTGTAGTCCCATCTCCATTCTCCTTTGGGGACCTTGGATGTGCATGCACATGCATCTGGTGTGATTTACTGCCTACTGGGTCTGAGACTCAACCACAATTGGCCATTTGGGATTCCAGCACCTCAACCACGCCACGTGCCTGTAGGCTCCATCCTTCCCACTTTAATGGAGAAGTTCTGTCTTCTTACTGAAGTGCATATCAACTCTAACTTTGTCAATAAAGCCTTCCCTGACCATTTTTTCCCCTCATATCTGATATGTCAAGTATAGTTTCTTGTGTTTATAACATTTATTTCAAAACCATATATTGGCTTGGGACCAGCAGTTAGCGTAGTGGCTATGTCGCTGGACTCCCACGTAGTCGACCGCGGTTCGTGTCCCGGACCCGGTGGCTTAAAACTCACTGGGCACGTGTGCGTGCATGCCCAAGATCCCAAGAAGAGAATGAAGGAGAAGGGATTGCGGCATGACCATCCCCCCGGGGGTGATTTCTCACTTTCTGTCTCTCTGTCTCTGTCTGTCTGGCGAGCACACGTGCCCTATAGCAAAAACTT
>NW_006159682.1:1089916-1091580 GCF_000334495.1 Tupaia belangeri chinensis | reverse complement strand
AATATATATATATATATATATATATATATATATAGGCTTGTTAATTAACTCTTGGTGTTTGTTTTTTGTGTTGTATTTGTTTAAGGTTTTTGCCATAGGGGGTGTGTAGTCACCTGATAGAGAGTGAGAGGGAAAGTGAGAAATCACCCCCTCCAGAGGGGATGGCCACACTATAGTCCCTTCTCTTGGGGTTTTGGGGATGCACACACACGAATTCACCCCAGATCCAGGAATAAAACTACTTTCAGCCATGTGAAAGATTAGCATCTTAACCACCATGCCATTTGATATTTTAACAATTTTTGTTTTTCCAGATTGGTTTCTAAAAAATGAGAATGGTATATTAAACATTAAAAAATTTTGCACCAGCTAGTTGCATGGTGGTTAAGGTAACTAACTAGATCCAAAATGGCCAACTTCACAGTTGGAGTCCTGGACCTGGTGGCTTGAAAAATACCCTGGGGAAAGTAGATCATGACTCTTCAAGGTCTTCCTTCTGTAATTATACAAACTTCAGCAAACATATCTTGAAGGTATAACTCCAGGGCCACTATATTTTCTCTAGAAGGTCACTTATACCAAGCGGAATATGCCATGGAAGCTATTGGACACACAGGCACCTGTTTGGGAATTTTAGCAATGATGGGGCTTTGCTTACAGCTGAGAGATGCAACATCCACATGCTTCTTGATGCTGTCTTTTTTCTGAAAAGATTTATAAACTCAATGAGGAAATAGCTTGCTGTGTGGCAGGCGTAACCTCTGATGCCAGTGTCCTGACTAATGAACTGAGGCTCATTGCTCAAAGGTATTTATTGCAGTATCAGGAGCCCATTCCTTGTGAGCAGTTGGTTACGGCACTGTGTGATACCAAACAAGCTTACACACAGTTTAGAGGAAAACGTCCCTTTGGTGTTTCTTTGCTGTACATTGGTTGGGATAAACACCATGACTTTCAACTCTTATCAGAGTGACCCTAATGAAAATTATGGGGGCTGGAAAGGCACGTGCATTGGAAATAACAACGCCACAGCCATGTCAATGTTGAAGCAAGATTACAAAGGAGGAGGAATGACTCTGAAATCGGCACTTGCATCAACTATCGAAGTACTAAATAAGCCTACGGATGTTAGTAAACTGTATGCTGGAAAAGTAGAAATTGCCACATTGACAAGAAAGAACAGAAAGATGGTGATCAGAGTTTTCAAACAAAAGGAGGTGGAGCAGTTGATCAAAAACCATGAGGAAGAAGAAGCCCAAGCTGAGCACAAGAAGAAAGAAAAAAAAAAAAACAGAAAGAAAAGGATAAATAGGAGGCAAAGTCAGGGATTTTCTAACTCATTTGGGGCACCATTTTGGTGTAAAAGTTGTCCTCTTCCACACTGGGCAGTATTTGCCAACTTTTTAAAAGTGTGCAGTGGAGAAATAGGACATTACAAACTGAATTGGGTTCCTGCCCTTTCTATCCACCTGAGTACTTCATTGTAAGGATGATGATAACTCGTCATAGACTTTTTCATCTCCCCCACACACACTCCTTTTCTTTCTTTCTTTTTTTCTTTTTGGAATAAAACTTGGAAAGAAAGAAAAAAAAGAAAGAAAAACACTCTGGGCATGTGTCTGTGTGTGCCCCAAATCCCAAGATGAGAGTGGAGGGGAAGAGGT
>NW_006159682.1:1089021-1089902 GCF_000334495.1 Tupaia belangeri chinensis | reverse complement strand
GGAAAGAGATTGTTGTGTGGCCATCCCTGTGGGTGTTGATTTCTCACTCTCTCCCTCTTTGTCTCTGGCAAGCACATGTGCCTTATAGCAGAACTAAAGTTTAAAAGGAAAATTTTTCAGTGGAGTAGAATGGTCCCTTACATAGTATAGATACCCAGCAAATTATTTTGTGATTGACTTGTTTAGAACTGTGCCTCTCCCACTTCAACTGTCACCACCATAATTAACATACTCATTAGTTCTCACAACAACTTAATTGATAATTCATGTCTCTCCTCCTCCCCATTTATTTAATTCTGTGCTTCTAGATAAATTCTGTCCCAGACCAGTTCCTTTTCTTCTTAATTCTTCATGATTCTTTATGACTAGACATTGAAGATCTTAGTGTTTAGAGTTGTGATCTGACTCTTGTGCTTAGCTTTATACAACCTATACTCCAGTCATACTTTTTTTTTAAATTTATTCATTTTCTACATTAATTCACTATACACCATCACAATACACAAATGAATTTTCCATCCAAAATTGGCTCAATCAAGCACATCAGTGTACATGTTCTCAGCAAATAATTTTCCAATTCTTAAGTCTTGCATACCTTGCCTTTTGTTTTGCCATCCTTGATTCCCCATCCCTCACCCTCTGCTATGTCCCATCCTCCTCCCCCATTGTCCCTGGCATCCATGTTTGCCCTCCATGCCCCCCCCCCCCCATTCCATTGTTCTGCCAATGAACTTAATTAGTCTAAATATATCCAATAGCTAGCACAGCTGACACGTACCTATACATGAACCCAAGTCTGACTTTAGGCATAAACCCCAATGAGTAGAATGAACATACAGTAGCTGTGCCCATACAGCTCGCTGCAGTCGTCAAATATGCAT
>NW_006159682.1:1088128-1088766 GCF_000334495.1 Tupaia belangeri chinensis | reverse complement strand
ATTGAAAATGTGATACATGCAAGTAAAGGGAGAAGGGCCACAAGTTTAAAGTTTTCAACAATAAGGAACATAAATTCCATTCAAGGTTGGATCAAGGGTGGGTCTCGTCCGGATCTACAATTGTAGGTGAGTCTCCATGGAATACAGTTTCAGGAAAGCGGTTCTGGTAAGCAGGGATGATTATCAGTTTATGCGGCACAGCAGCCATCTTGTGATTAGCGGGAATGGTGTGGGGATCTGCAGCATGAGTTATCCTCAGGCATCTGGCTTCCTTAAGAATGGTAGAGTAGTTCTTGTTTTTCCCTGATGTAATGCAGGGCTGGTAACCGTCATCTCACTGTCCATAAGTAGAGAAAATCCTCCTATACAATGTATTTCTCAATTGGTTTAAGACAGCTAAAGTTTCTTTCTGTTGCTTATAGTTGCAAGTTCTTAATCCTTGTTTTCGGCTTCAGTTTGCTGTGACCACCCGCAGGCCCAGCGTGGCCCGAGGCCACACGCAGGCCCGGTGGCCACGCACGCGCAGGCCCAGAGGCCACGCGCAGGCCCGGAGGCCAGCCCCCGGAGAGGCAGCAGAACGTGGAGCAGAGCCCCGGCCGCGCAGGGTGGGGGCCGGGGGCACCCAGGCGCCTCGGCTG
>NW_006159682.1:1062508-1079907 GCF_000334495.1 Tupaia belangeri chinensis | reverse complement strand
GCGGCGCAGGGCCCTGGGGGCCCCGCACAGGCCTTTTTAAAGTTATTTATTTAATTCCATTTGTTATTATTTTTTAATTTGACTAGAGAGAGACAGAGTAAGAGAGAAAGGAAAGCGAGAATGCAAGCCACCAGGTCTAGGACTCAAACCGTGGTCAGCCATGTTGGAATCTAGTGCCCTTAACCAGTCTGCTACTTGCCAGCTCCATCTAAATTCTGATGTTCAAGGTCCAACTCATATGTCTTGAATTCATGAATTCTCATCTCCTCACATAAACCTTTCTTAATCGGAACTCCTTTAGCACTTTGTTTACCATACTTAGAACACTTTACTCTTTCTTTTTTTGTTTTTCTTTCCTAATTGCATAGGACATATGCATAACTGGAGAGAGCCAGAAGAGAGGAGAAAGCAGCTCCCAGGGGAGATGGCCATACCACAAGCAATCCCTTCTCCTTCACTGTCCTCCTAGGATTTGGGGCACTCACACATATGCACCCAGCATGTTTCTCATGGAGCTGGGTCTGGGACTTAACTGCGCTTTTGGTCATAGGGATCCAGTGGTTTTAACTGCCTTGCCACCTGGCTGACCTGCTTCCTGTATTTTAATTTGTGACAATGTTGAATCTTCTTTGCTAGTATCCAAGTTTGGGTCATCTTCACGTTTTTAGAACTATGCTTTTCACATAGTAGGCATTCACTTGAATGAATATGAAAATTAGGTATCACATTTTACTGTTTGCTCAGAATGTGTGCAGTGTTCTGATTGCTTGCTTCTATATAAAATGTTCCTAGAATCTTGTACATTTATTAGCTATCGCTTCTATTTTTTTTTAATTGCCAGAGGGCACGTATGGGAGAAAGCACTCCTCCTACCTCTACCATAGGATACCATCATATTGCAGTCTCCTCCATTTCTCCATTTGAGGCATGCACATATGCACTTGTGTCTGATATGTTTTTCAAACCACTGGGGCTGACATTTGAAGTACATTCAGCCGTGTGGAATCTAGCTCCCTTAACACTGGGCCTCAGGACTAGCTCTACCACTTCTAATTTACATAAACTACGTGAGTTTTAGGAAAGTTAATCTCTACGTTTGTGTGAATTTAGTTTTGTGTTCTGAAGTTTAGCTTGCCTAGATGTCTTTTTGAATGAATAGGCAAAATAAGTTATTTGCTATTAATTCGTGTGGCTATTGTTGCAGGGTTTTTGTTTTGTTTTTAAAAGAGATTTTTGCTGTAGGGCTCATGCCCTCACTGGAGACACACACACAGAGAAATCACCCCTCCCCCTCAGGGGAATGGCCACATTACAATCCCTTCTCCATTTTCCTCTCTGGATTTCGAGCATGCATGCACATGCACCCAGTATGAGTTTCAAGCTGCTGGGACTTGAACTGCAGTCGGCCATGTGGGAGTCCAGCGCCTTAACCACTACACCACCTACTGCCCCAGGTACATACATTCTTGATGTCAAACAATCAACTTTAATTAATGGTCATCCAGAGTAGGAGATCAAGGCATAAACAAATTTTAAAAACTCTGCAGGGACCAGCAGATAGATGGTGTGGTGGTTGGAGCACTGTACTCCCACATGGCACATGGCCAACCCCCGTTCGAGTCCCAGACCTGGTGGGACTCAAAACTCACACTGGGTGCGCATGTGTGCATACCAAGAATCCCAGGAGGAGAATTGAGGAGAAAAAGAGTGATTTCTCACTTTCCCTTTCACTGGTTCTCCCAGGAGCACATGCACCCTATGGCAAAGACCTTAAAAAAAAAAAGAAAGAAAGAAAAAAGTTTGTATGTACCCTTAGGGGCCAGATGGTGACACAAGAGATAAAACAACTGTAGTGGACCAGCAGTTGGCATAATGGCTATGTCGCTGGACTCCCATGTAGTCGACCACGGTTCGAGTCCGGGACCCCATGGCTTAAACTCACACTGGCGCGTGTGTGTGCGTGCCCAAGATCCCGAGAGGAGAATGGAGAAGGAATTGCCGCTTGGCTATTCCCCCAGGGGGTGATTCTTGCTTTCTGTGTCTCTCTGTCTTTCTGGTGAGTGCACGCATGCTATAGCAAAAACCTCTCCCCCCCAAATATTTTTTTAAATAAATATAACTGTATTTGTACACACCAGTTGCACACACATGTACAAGTGATTGGGTTTGGATTGGATTGCAGCATGGGGATCCTGTTGGGAGTGTTTGACTTTCTCTCCCATCCACTACACAGTTGGCCATGTTGGACTGATCCAGCTGCCTTAACCACTACACCACCTGGCTAGCCCAATTTCTTACCTTTTTCACCCGAACCCTCACTGATTTTCTTTCTCGTGGAAGAAAAAATAAATTTTAAAAACAGGAATAATGTATGTATCTTTAAGAGCAGGATACTTGTGTCAAGAGTTTAATTCTCAGAACCAGCAGTTAGCGTAATGGCTAAGTCGCTGGACTCCCACGTAGTTGACTGTGGTTTGAGTGCTGGACCTAGTGGCTTAAACTCAATGCCGGGTGCATGTGCGTGCGTGCCCAAGATCCCAAGAGGAGAATTGAGGAGAAGGGATTGCGGCATGGCCATCCCCCCTGGGAGGTGATTTCTCGCTTCCTGTCTCTCTGTTTCTCTCTGTCTGTCTGGCGAGCGCATGCGCCCTATAGTGAAAACCTCTCCAAAAACTATTTTTTTTTAATTGCCAGAGGGCACGTATGGGAGAAAGCACTCCTCCTACCTCTACCATAGGATACCATCATATTGCAGTCTCCTCCATTTCTCCATTTGAGGCATGCACATATGCACTTGTGTCTGATATGTTTTTCAAACCACTGGGGCTGTCATTTGAAGTACATTCAGCCGTGTGGAATCTAGCTCCCTTAACACTGGGCCTCAGGACTAGCTCTACCACTTCTAATTTACATAAACTACGTGAGTTTTAGGAAAGTTAATCTCTACGTTTGTGTGAATTTAGTTTTGTGTTCTGAAGTTTAGCTTGCCTAGATGTCTTTTTGAATGAATAGGCAAAATAAGTTATTTGCTATTAATTCGTGTGGCTATTGTTGCAGGGTTTTTGTTTTGTTTTTTAAAGAGATTTTTGCTGTAGGGCTCATGCCCTCACTGGAGACACACACACAGAGAAATCACCCCTCCCCCTCAGGGGAATGGCCACATTACAATCCCTTCTCCATTTTCCTCTCTGGATTTCGAGCATGCATGCACATGCACCCAGTATGAGTTTCAAGCTGCTGGGACTTGAACTGCAGTCGGCCATGTGGGAGTCCAGCGCCTTAACCACTACACCACCTACTGCCCCAGGTACATACATTCTTGATGTCAAACAATCAACTTTAATTAATGGTCATCCAGAGTAGGAGATCAAGGCATAAACAAATTTTAAAAACTCTGCAGGGACCAGCAGATAGATGGTGTGGTGGTTGGAGCACTGTACTCCCACATGGCACATGGCCAACCCCCGTTCGAGTCCCAGACCTGGTGGGACTCAAAACTCACACTGGGTGCGCATGTGTGCATACCAAGAATCCCAGGAGGAGAATTGAGGAGAAAAAGAGTGATTTCTCACTTTCCCTTTCACTGGTTCTCCCAGGAGCACATGCACCCTATGGCAAAGACCTTAAAAAAAAAAAGAAAGAAAGAAAAAAGTTTGTATGTACCCTTAGGGGCCAGATGGTGACACAAGAGATAAAACAACTGTAGTGGACCAGCAGTTGGCATAATGGCTATGTCGCTGGACTCCCATGTAGTCGACCACGGTTCGAGTCCGGGACCCCATGGCTTAAACTCACACTGGCGCGTGTGTGTGCGTGCCCAAGATCCCGAGAGGAGAATGGAGAAGGAATTGCCGCTTGGCTATTCCCCCAGGGGGTGATTCTTGCTTTCTGTGTCTCTCTGTCTTTCTGGTGAGTGCACGCATGCTATAGCAAAAACCTCTCCCCCCCAAATATTTTTTTAAATAAATATAACTGTATTTGTACACACCAGTTGCACACACATGTACAAGTGATTGGGTTTGGATTGGATTGCAGCATGGGGATCCTGTTGGGAGTGTTTGACTTTCTCTCCCATCCACTACACAGTTGGCCATGTTGGACTGATCCAGCTGCCTTAACCACTACACCACCTGGCTAGCCCAATTTCTTACCTTTTTCACCCGAACCCTCACTGATTTTCTTTCTCGTGGAAGAAAAAATAAATTTTAAAAACAGGAATAATGTATGTATCTTTAAGAGCAGGATACTTGTGTCAAGAGTTTAATTCTCAGAACCAGCAGTTAGCGTAATGGCTAAGTCGCTGGACTCCCACGTAGTTGACTGTGGTTTGAGTGCTGGACCTAGTGGCTTAAACTCAATGCCGGGTGCATGTGCGTGCGTGCCCAAGATCCCAAGAGGAGAATTGAGGAGAAGGGATTGCGGCATGGCCATCCCCCCTGGGAGGTGATTTCTCGCTTCCTGTCTCTCTGTTTCTCTCTGTCTGTCTGGCGAGCGCATGCGCCCTATAGTGAAAACCTCTCCAAAAAAAAAAAAAAAGAGTTTAATTCTTGAGCTAATTATAGGGTAACTTGTGAAGATGGGGCAGTGAGTTACTGGTATATAAGAGAAGAACTTGATTTTTCTTAAAACATTTTTAGGTAATACTTAAGTAGAATCTTCTATTATAGAATTTATGTCTTTCAAATTTTTAATATAGTAAATACTTGAGGTAGAGTGGAGTTCATTTTTAAGGTTATAATTGTATTTCATTTCTGATAAATAGGAAAATTGTCACAGACTAGTTCTCCGTGACTGTTCTTCAATTTGTACTATTTCTTACTTTGTCATCTTTCTTTACTGGTCTCAGCCAAGATAAATTCTGGAATTGAGGAGAGGGATAGAGGATGATCGTAGATGCAATTAGAATTACAGAAATGTTATATGTCTTCATCTTGCCTCAAGCTATTTCTAAATATATTTATCTTCTCTGTATTAGCTTCCTTTAAATACAGAGTAAGGGACGGTATATATTCCGTCCTGTATTGAAACAGGTTATTTAAAATAGGCTGTAAATGGAGAGCTATTGTTTAGTGAGTATAGTGTTTCAGTTTTGAGAAGTTCTAGGAATGGATAGTGGTATTGGTTACACGTTTTGAATTTTTTTTTTTAAAGGGTTTTTTGCCATAGGATGTATGAGACATACAGACACACTTAGAGGGAAGGTGAGAAATCATCCCCTAGGGGGATGACCACTCCATAATCTCTTCTACTCCTGGGATCTTGGGCATGCACGCATATGAGCCCAGCATGATTTTCAAGCCAATTGTTCTAGGACTTGAACTGTAGTCAGCCATATGGAAGCCCAATGATGTAACTGCTATGCCATCTGCTGGTCCCCATTTATGTTTGTTGTTTTTTTTTTTTTTTTGGAGAGATTTTCACTGTAGGGCGCGTGCGCTCGCCAGACAGACAGAGAGAGACATAGAGACAGAAAGCGAGAAATCACCCCCCCAGGGGGGATGGTCACGCCGCAATCCCTTCTCCTCCATTCTCCTTTCGGGTTCTTGGGCACGCACGCACACGCGCCCAGCATGAGTTTTAAGCCACCGGGTCCGGGACACAAACCGCAGTCGACTACGTGGGAGTCCAGCGACATAGCCATTACGCTAACTGCTGGTTCCCTGTTTGTTGTTTTTTTAGGAGAGAGTTCTTTTTTTTTTTTTTTTTTTTGGAGAGTTTTTTTTGTTTTCTGTTTTGATTTGTTTTGTTTTTGCTATAGGCCATGTGCGCTCGCCAGATAGACAGAGACAAAGACAGAAAGTGAGAAATCACCCCCCAGGGGGGATGACCATGCCTCAATCCCTTCTCTTCCATTCTCCTCTCGGGATCTTGGGCACACACGCACACATGCCTGGCATAAGTTCAAGCCACCAGGTCCGGGACTCAAACCGTGGTCGACTACATGGGAGTCCAACAATGTAACCATTATACTATCTGCTGTTCCCATTTATGGTGTTTTTTTGTTTGTTTGTTTTGTTTTTGTTTTTTTTTGAGAGGTTTTTGCTATAGGGTACGTGCACTCGCCAGAAAGAGAGAGATATAGAGACAGAAAGCAAGACATCACCCCCCAGGGGGGATGGGCACATACACACGCACCCGGCATGAGTTTAAGGCACCAGGTCTGGGACTCACACTGCAGTCAACTACGCGGGAGTCCAGTGACAGCCATTACGCTAACTGCTGGTCCCTATGGTGTCTTTAATATGGGTCTCTATGGTGTCTTTTTATTTATTTATTTATTTTTTGAGAGGTTTTTGCTATAGGGCGTGTGCGCTTGCCAGACAGACAGACAGAGACAGAGAGCTAGAAAGCGAGAAATCACCCCCCAGGGGGGATGGCCGAACCACAATCCCTTCTCCATTCTCCTCTCAGGATCTTGGGCACACACGCACCCGGCGCGAGTTTAAGCCCCCGGGTCTGAGACGCAAACCACAGTCGACTACATGGGAGTCCAGCAACATAGCCATTAAGCTAACTGCTGGTCCCCCTATGGTGTCTTTAATATGCTCAAAATTCAGACTTCTTATATTATCTAAATGCATGTAAGAGTGAGGTGGTGACACAAGTCTCAGAGAAGTGGAAATATAAGTATAAAATGTGAGGAAGAACTGACTTACAGATAGTTGAAGTGTATATTCTTAAGGCCCGAAGAGATTGCTACATGAAGTGAAGTGATAGGGAATAATAATATGTTTTCTCCTCTTGGGGAATCTACCTGATCTATTTATTTCTAAGTTCTGTTTGAGTTCACGGTATGTTGTTTTTGAACTCTTCAAAGAATTCCTTATTTTAACTAAGAATCATTCAAGTTACATTTTATATTAATGCACATATACTTATCTTTTAATTAAACAGCCAACTTGGCTTATGCTCCCAGGGGCCAGATGAGTAATTATCTTGTTAGTTAATCCAGAGAACATGTAGTAGGGTAACTAAAGGATCTGAAAGTGTTGGGAAGGAAGAAAGCAACCCTCCAACTATATATGTTTCTAAAACTATTGAAATTTTCTGAATACTCATAATGTTGAAAGGTTTTAAGAAGAGTGAGGCTTTTCCAACCAATCCAGCTTGTTAAAATAATAGGTAATTTTGTTTGTTTATTATATTTATGGAAGAAAAATAAGCCATTTACTATAAACAATGAGTAGCAAGACCTTAAGGATAAAAAGCAGATCACTTGATAACCTATTTTCTTCTATCAGTCAACAAGTATTATGTTAGTCACTAAGACGAAAGAAGAGATAATGATCCTTGAGGAGCTAAGATTTTAGTTAAGTGGCTAAGACTAATGTATATACATGAAACATTTATTAGTTCATTGTGAAATGAAACATAATCAAGTATTAAATTGTTTGGTATAGACTTTTGAAGTTGGGAGATCAGTTTATGATGGGGCAGTAAATCATAAGTATTTTTTAGCCTCTAAAGCCAATCTTACGTGGAATTTCATTGTAAAAAAAAATTAATGAAAACAACAGACCTGTTCTGATTAAGCCATGAGTGGAGGAGCTTAGGGCTGAATTAGTAGGTGGTGGGCATGAGTTTAAAGTCCAGAGAGTTGTATAATTTTTTTTTTTTTTTGGAGAGGTTTTTGCTCCAGGGCACGTGCGCTCGCCCAAAAGAGACACACAGAGAGACAGAAGCGAGAAATCACCCCCTGGGGTGATGGCCATGCCACAGTCCCTTCTACTCCATTCTCCTCTTGGGATCTTGGGAACACAAGCACATGTGTCCGGCATGAGGTTAAGCCACTGTGTCTGGAACTCAAACCACGATCGACTACATGGGAGTCCAGCAACATAGCTATTACACTAACTTCTGGTCCCGGGAGTTGTATAATATCGAACACTTAGGGACCAGCAGTTAGCATAATGGCTATGTCGCTGGACTCCCATGTAGTCAACCGTGGTTCGAGTCCCAGACCCGGCGGCTTAAACTCACGCCGGGCATGTGTGCGTGCGTGCCCAAGATCCTGAGAGGAGAATGGAGAAGGGATTGCGGCGTGACCATCCCCCCGGGGGGTGATTTCTCGCTTTCTGTCTCTCTGTCTGTCTCTGTCTGTCTGGGGAGCGCACACGCCCTATAGCAAAAACCTCTCCAAAAAAAAATATTGAACACTTAAAGTATAGCATGTGTGTTGAGGAAATTTTTTTTTAATTAAGTTGCAATTTACATACAGTAAAAAGTATATCTTTAGGGCCAGCTCTGTAGTGCAAGTGGTTAAGCACTGTGCTTTGGGAGTCTGATGCCATGTGACTGACTGTAGTTTGAGTCCCGACTCCAGCAGCTTAAAAACACAGCAAGCACATGTACCTGTATGCCCCAAAATCCTGAAGGAATGGAGAAATGGAAGAAAAAGACTGCATCTGGACCATACCCCATTGGGGGATCCGTCCTCTCTCTTTCTCTGTGAGTACACACATGCATGCTGGCAATAGGAAAGAAAAAAGTTTGTCTTTAACAGCAATAACTAGAGTTTCTTAACTGTATAGCCCACATTTACATAATGTAACCACCACTATGAGATGGCCTGTTTATAACTCCTCAAAAGGCTCCCACATTCCACTCCAACAATCCATACCCTTTCCCCAAGATAATCATTTTTTCTTTTTCTTTCTTTTTTTTTCGGCGGGGTTTTTGCTATAGGGCACGTGCGCTTGCCTCCATTCTCCTCTCGGGATCTTGGGCACGCACGCACAAGCGCCTGGTGTGAGTTTAAGCCACCGGGTCCAGGACTCGAACCGCAGTCGACTATGTGGGAGTCCAGCAACATAGCCATTACGCTAACTGCTGGTCCCTAGGTAATCACTTTTCTGACATACTTATTTCCTTTCTTTTGAACTTCAAATCAAATGGAACATATTTATCTTTGTTAAATTCATGCTATATAAGGGTGGTAGTTCATATCTTCTTCATTGCTGTATAGTATTTAATTGCAGAAATGCACAATAGTTTGTATCCTTGTTCACTTTTCTCAGGTTCATTTCCCTGCAGTGAATTATGGTCAACCATGGTCTGAAAGTACTAAATAGAAATTTCCAGAAATAAACAATTTAGAAGTTTTAAATGGTGTATTCTTCTGAATAGCATGATGAACTCTGCACTTTCCAGCTCAGTCCCAGCCAGGATGCAAATCATCCCTTTATCTAATTTATCCACATTGTATACTGTCCTTCTGTAGTCACTTAGGAGCCATTTTGGCTATCAGATCAACTGTCCTAGTATCACAGTGTTTGTGTTCAATTAACTCTTATTTTACCCGATAGTACCCCTAAAGCAAAAGAATAGTGATGCTGGCATATTCTTATAGTTGTTCTATTTTACTGTTAGTCAATTTTGTTAACCTCTGTGTCTAATTTATAAGTTAAACTTTGTTTTTTCCTATATGCACTTACTCATAATATAGTACTGTATATGCGAATGTATACAATTCTATAGAGAGAGTTTGGAACTGTATATATGTATGTGTGTGTGTATGATTTGATAGTAGCCATAAATGTCCACTGTGGGTCTTAATACCCTGTGGATAAGGGGTACTATTGTACCACATTTTATTTATCTATTTTACTAATGATATATATTTGGCTTGTGTCAGCTTTTGGCTATATAAATCAAACTGCCTTGAGCATTGTAAATAAACACCTTTTATTTTAGGCACACAGGTATTTTCAAAAAATTCATGAAAAGCTACATGGATTTCAAAATTTTGCACCAAAATGAATGCATACTTTAATTCTGTTTTTCCATGAACTTTTTGAAGTTTCTTTGTATATACAAGAATAGAATTATTGGTTAATGGAGTAGGTGTATATAGGTTGAACATCTCTGATCAGAAAATCCAACATGTTCCAAAATCTGAAGTTTTTTGAGCGCCAATATGATGTCACAAGTGGAAAATTTCATTCCTGACCTTGTGATGGGTCATAGTCAAAACACTGTAACACCAAAATATTGTTTAAGGTTACCTACAGATTATGTGTGTAGGGTAGGGGTCCCCAATCCCAGTTCTGGTCTGTGACCTGTTAAGAACTGGACTGCACAAACAGGAGGTGAGCAGCAGGCAAGCAAGCAAAGCTTCATCTGTATTTATAGCCACTCCCCATCGATAGCATTACTGCCTGAGTTCTGCCTCTTCTCAGATCCAGGAGTGTCTTTAAATTCTCATAAGAGACCCCAGATGGGACCGTCTAGTTGTAAGAAAACAAAAACAAGCTCAGGGCTCCTGCCGATTCTGCTTTACGGTGAGCTGTATAATTCTTTAATTATATATTACAGTGTAATAACGATAGAAATAAAGTGTAAAATAAGTGTAATATCTTTGATGTGACCACCCCCTGCCCCAGCAGGGTTACCAGCAAATGGTTTTATCTCTGGACTCCCACGTAGTCTACCCTGGTTCAAGTCCCAAACCCAGCAGCTTAAAGCTCACACCAGGAGCATGTGCGTACATGCCAAAAATCTCAAGAGGAGAATGGAGGAGAAGAGATTCTATCATGACCATCCACCCTAGGGAGTGATTTCTCCCTTTCTGTCTCTCTCTCTCTCTCTCTCTCTGGTGAGTGCATGTGTCCTATAGCAAAAGTCTCTTAAAAAAAAGAAAAGATCAGGATACCTAGTGGCATGGTAGTTAAGGATTCCCATATAGCCAACAGCAGTTCAAGTCCCAAACCTGGTAGCTTGCGTTCTCACTTTTTTTCTCTCTTAGGTGAGCACATGTGCTCTATAGCAAATTAAATAATAATGATACAAATATATATAGAAAGCAAGAAATCACTCCCCAGGGGGAATGGCCATGCCGCAATCCCTTCTCCTCCATTCTCATCTTGGGATCTTGGGTATGCTCGCACATGTGCCCCACGTGAGTTTAAGCCACCGGGTCCAGGATTCGAACTGCGATCGACTACATCGGAGTCTAACAACATAACCATTACATAAACTGCTGTTCCTAATAAGTATTTTTTTAAAAAAGAACATTCATAGCAATTGTCATGTATATATTGTTGTAAACTATGGTTCCATGCCATATAACAGATTTCCATTATTATCTTTCAATTCCATTTTCTGTGAACTTCCTGAGTTCCCCTGATATTGCTTGTTTTCTGTTTTGAAGGTAAATAGCCATGCCCCTCAGCAATTTTCTGAAGTAAGTAAAGTGTGTCTTTGGTTTTCCTTTGACCTCTATCCTTAATTGGTATTCCCTTTTTTCTACTCTTCTGTCCCTTAGACAATCAGGATTTCTATTTAGCCTTTCCTTCTCCATTTAAGTGATGGTATATATTTGTCATTAGTTGATATTAAGGCACCGATTCCTGTCATTTGAGGCTCATTTTATTATAGTGTGAATGAGTTACTTATTATTACCCTTACTAGGCATTTGTATAGTTATCCTTTGTGCCATTCCCACACACTCACCCCTTTTCCTGCTGTAGCTTGAGGCATTGTTCAAGTAACAACTATAGGGAGCATGTGTCCCATTCTTTATGGATTTTTGTTGTTTAATTTAGCATATGAGAGGGAGAGAGAGATGAGCACTCAGGGTTTGGTCATGCTGGAACCTCTTTCTACAGTCTGTCTAGACCACCAGATCTTTTATGCATATGCCTGGTGTTTTTTTTAGGCCAGATGGGCTGGGGATTGGAACCAGGATCACTGTCTGGGATCAGGTTCTCTTTTATTTTATTTTATTTTTTTTTGGAGAGGTTTTTGCTATAGGGCGCGTGCGCTCGCCAGACAGAGAGAGAGAGAGACATAGAGACAGAAAGCGAGAAATCACCCCCCAGAGGAGATGGGATGGTCATGCCTCAATCCCTTCTCCTCCATTCTCCTCTCGGGATCTTGGGCACGCACACACACGTGCCCAGCGTGAGTTCTAAGCCACTGGGTCCAGGACGCGAACCGCGGTCGACTACGTGGGAGTCCAGCAACATAGCCATTGTGCTAACTGCTGGTTCATCATGTTCACATTTTTGTAAGTGAAGCCTAACATAAAATTTTTGTGAACTCACAAAAGTCTAAAAGCCCACAGTCTCAGCAATTTTTTGGAAATAATGCTATTTCATTTGTGATACAAAAATATCTTTCTCAATTACAAAGAAATTCTCCTTTGAGTTCATTTTCTCAATAGATTTCATGGTCATTTTTAAATGGCCCCATTTCATGCTACCTAATCTTAATGAGATCTGACAGTTTACCTAATAGCAGTGCAACAACAAAATTCAACTGAATTCCTACACTACACATCTATCAGAACTCTGTGGCTCAAACCCCCAAAGACTTTGTGGTTTATGGCAGTAGTGATATTGAGCTCATAGCCTACAAGCAAAAGAGAGATCGCCTCTCAGATACTCTTCTAGAAGCTCAGGTTCTTTTCCTTTGGTTCATACAAAGTATGCTTTTCTGGGTGGAGCAGGTTGACCCTTTGCTTGAACCCAGGTACCTTCTTCTTTGGCTTCCTTCTTTTTCTGGTCATTTTTCTTCACACATTTCAGAAAGCTATATCTGCTCTTAGAATGCTTATTAGTATGTTCAATATGCACATAAATGCTCTCGGCAGGAATCTTGTCCTTAACGTGTTTGTTTACAGCACTGCCAATAGTATGCTGAGTAACATAGTAGAATTTTCCAGTTTTGCCATGGTAACTTTTGTGGGGCATTCCTTTTTGAATAGTACCCATTCCCTTGTTGTCTACAATATCACCTTTCTTGTAGATTTGCATGTATATTGCCAAAGGAACCACTCCATGTTTTCTAAAAGGCCTATAGAACATATATTGGGTGCCTCTCCACATTCTGTTTGTCATTTTGATGAATTACTGAAAGATGGCGGTTCTGGCAAAAGGCACCCAGAGTGTTTTTCAGCCCACCAAGTCCGAGACTTGAACCGTGCAGTCAGCCATGTGGGATCCAGCTGTCTTAACCACATGATCACTAGCTGGCCGCATTATCTGTTTTAAGAGATTATTCGTATAAGGCTCATGCACTTGCCAGAGAGACAGAAAGTGAAAGAAATCACCGCCCAAGTTCCCCATAGGGGATAGCCATGCTGCAGTCCCTTCTTCTCCAGTCTCCTCTTGGGATTTTGGGCATGCATGTACACATGCCTGGCATGAGTTTTAAGCCACCAGGTCCAGGATTCAAACCACTGTCAACTATGTGGGAGGCCACTGATGCAACCATTATGCCATCTACTAGTTTCCCCCCATTATTATCTGCTAGTCTCTCCCCATAATTATCTTAAGGATTTCAGTTTTTACTTTATCATAGAACCATAGAAAGCTAGCCATCAAAAAATTCTAAGGGGTAGGAAGGAGTGATTAAATAATTTAGATTTGCATTCTTTTCTTTTTTTAGAATTATTTTATTTTAACATTATTTACTTTATTTTTAATTTGACCAGAGAGGGACAGAACGAGAGAGAGGATGAGAGAGAGAGAAAGTGAGAATGCAAACTGCCAGGTCCAGGACTCAAACCACAGTTGCCCATGTGCCCTCAACCACCACACCATCTGCTGTCCCCTGGATTTGCATCTTTAAAAGAGCTCCCTAAGAAGAAATTCCAAGGATCTAGTAGGAAATATGGGAAGCCATTAGTTCAGCATAGATTGTTAGCTAGGGTCTTGGCAATAGAGATGAAAAATTATGAATTCTGTTGACATTTAAGAGAGAAGAACAGCACATAATGGATTGAGTGGAAGCAATGTATTTGGGAGACTAGGACATAGAAATATCTAAAATAGGGCCAGCTTGTAGCATGGTGGTTAAGGCAGCTGGATCTCACATTACCAGCTGTGCAGTTTTAGTTCTAGACCCAGCAGCTTGAAAGACACTTGGGCATATGTGCATGCATGCCCAAAATCCCGTAAAGGAAGGGAAATATTGAGAAGAGATGTCATTGTGACCATTCCCCTTGGGAAGGGTACTGTCTTTCTTTCTTTGTCTCTAGTGAGCATATGGACCCTCTCGCAGATTTAAGAGGAAAAAATGAAAAACCTCAAGAATTAGAAGCATCAAGAATTTGGGGAGGTGGTAAAGATTGACTGTGAAGAGAGATAGAATTAGGGTAATAAGAGGTGATGCACAGTTCAAAGAGGATTTGCTTATAATGAGAGATATTTATTGGGGCCAGCCTGTGGTGTGGTGATTAAGATGACTGGATCCCACGTAACTGACTGGGACAAATCCCAGACCCAGTGCTTGAAAAACACGCCAGGCAGGTATGTGTGTGTGTATGCATGTGCACACATACTCAAAATCTTAAAAGGATTATGGAGGAAGATTGTGGCAGAGGTCATCCCTCCTGGGTATGCTTTCTTTCTTTCCCTCTTTCTATCTTTCTATTGCAGGCAAGTGCACACATCCTATAGCAAGTTAAAAGAAAGAATAATTTGATTATGTGTAAAGCTAATGGGGAGGATCCAGTGAGGAGAGGTTGACTAGAGAGAGCAACAAACATTATAGTATAAGGTTTCCGAGAAAGAAGCTAATCAAAAGCAGAGGTAGTAGGATTGACCTAGGTAAAAGACAGAAGTCTTTTACTTTTTTTTAAGTATATACTCTTTTCAGAATTTACAAGTTCAGATGAAACATCTGTCTGTCCTCTAGCCATTCAATGTCACATCCTTTAGACAACTAATATTACTGTTTCTGTGGATCTTTCAAGTGATTTTATATACATGCAAGTAAGTACAAATAATACTCTTCCATCCCTTTGAAAAATAGCCTGCTATAGGTACAATTCTACACCTTGTTTTTATAACTTACTGTATTTTTTTTTTTATTGTCAACAGGGCACATGTATGTATGAGAGAGTATGTGCTTCCACACCCTGCCATGGAGCTTGATCTCACCACAACACTTTTTCCACTAGTTCTCCATCTCATCAGCATCCTGGGCATGCCTGTGTGCTCCTGTTGTGTATTCCAAGCTGACAGGGCCAGGATTTGAACTCCAGTCAGCCACATGGAATCTGGCTTCCTCTGTATAGCACCTAACTATTGTGCTACAGGACTGGCCTTACTTAACTATATCCTGAAGATACTTCCATATTAGTACCTAAAAAGTTTCTTTATTCTTTTCTAGGGCTTCGTAGTATTCCCTTTTTTGTTTTATCTTTTGCTAGAGGGCACATGACATGAGCTCACCAGAGAGACATAGGGAGAGGAGAAAGCACCCTCCATGCAACGTAGTCATACCTCTCTTCTCTGACTCTCCCTCCTTTGGGGCTTTTGGGCACATACACATGCACTTGGCATGTTTTTCAGATGATAGGTCCAGGACTCAAAACAGTGCAGCCAACCATGTGAGTCCTTCTGCCTTAACCACCACGCCATGGAGCTGGCTTGTTTGTACCTTATTTAGCCAGTTTAAATATTCGATTGACATGTAGATTACCATCTTTTTTATAGCTTTTTCTTTCTTTTCTCTTCTTTTCTTTTTTCTTTTTAAACATAGTCTTCGTTATGATTTTCCTGCCTCAGCCTCCCAGCTGGGACTATGGGCATAGAACTCCTTATTTTAGACAGAGTTTAGCTATATTGCACAAGCTGACATTGAGTTTGTAATCTTCCTGCCTTAGCTTCTCAGTCACTGGATTATTGGTACACACACTGCACACCCAGCCTTTATGTTGGACCAGGAATTGAACCTAGGCTTCCCATGTGGTGGAAGCCTGCAAAACAGTGTCTTAGCAGCACAGACTAACATTTCCTTTATTTTAACAAGATGGAGAGACTAAGTGGAAATAGGCATACATGTAGGTAGCGCTATGAGTTTGACCTAGGGTAAGTTAAGGAACCCAAGTATAACAATTTGGGGATAGAGAGCTAAGTAGTCCATTTTTGGTCCAGCAGATGGAAATTGAGTATTTGGGTTAAAAAACTGATGACTGGAGACTTACTTGGAGCTATACTTCACCTAAGGAAATCTGGCCCTATCAATAAACAGGGTAGAGATGAGGAGCCATTGGATCAAAAAGGTGGAGACAACATCCAGGAAAGTTCATGAAACTGCATGATTTGTCAGTCAGAAGTTACTTGTGAAAGTCACCTTTTGATAGATAAAGGGCTAGAGCATGGCCTAATGGTTAAGGCAGCTGGATCCCACATGGCTGACTGTGTGGTTCTAGTCCCTGACCTACTTTCTTGAAAAACACCAGGTGGACTTGTGTGTATGCCCCCAAATCCCAATAGGATTGAGAAATGGAGAAGGGATTACAGTGTGACCATTCCCCCTGGGGAAAGGAGGGATTGCTCTTTTACTTTCCCTCTCTGTCTCTCCAAGAGATGCATGCACCCTCTGACAAGTTAAAAAAAAAAAAAATTGGTAGCCTCAAATTAGGGTGCTCCATTGAAGGTTAAATGGATATAGTGGATCTGGAGGCCAAGGAGATCTCTCATTGGGACAAATGCTGTTTTGAGTTCTGAAACTATAGAACTGTACCTTTAATCTGAAATAGATAAATTAAGCCTAAATTATACTTTGTTTGCACTGATGTAAGACACCTTCAAGTTTACGGTTTTTCTCGACTTTGGTGGTCCTGTGATATCAGTAGCACTGTTAGCTACTGTGTGCCAAGTGTAAGGTACAAACATGAAGCAGTACAAAGTCATAAGACAGTTGTTAGAGGAGACTTGAAATGGGATAGTTTAACTTAGAGTTACTAGAGAGGGTTTCTTGAGAAACTGAGTGTATTGTAAAAAAAAAGACTTCCCTTATACTCTGGACTCCCAGATCCTGTGGATTTTTCCCTTCAAGTCATTTTTGTTTTCAGGGCAACTATCTAGGTTCAAATCTGTTTCTTAATCCTTTCACTGGTAATAACTCTTTTGAAAAGCTGAAAGCCATAAACTTTTCTAAAGAAAGATACACAGAATTTTGTGTGCAATTTCAAGTACTGTATGTGTTTCCTTAAACTCTGAACCTGATCAACAACCTCTGGTCTATCTCAAAACTTCTTACAACATTCTTTCTTTATCTTCTTCAGTTTATCTTGTATGACACTGCCAGGTAGCCTATTAAAATAATGGCCTTATGTTATACTTCTTCAGTGATTCCTCAGTGCCTGCTATTTAATATAAAGACCAGATTTTTAAGAAAATTTTATGGTCCCCCTACATTGTAATTATTTTGATGATTTGACTGAATGGATATGACAGGACCACTGTGCTTTTTGGTAAAACTCAACTGAGCCAGATTTTCATGACCTCTGGTACAATCATTGGATTTCATTTCATAATTCCAAAATACAAGTGGTTTGTGTACTTTAAAGAGGTAATGTTGGTGGTGACTTATCTGTTCTTTTATGATTGAAACCTTAAAATGTAAAAACAGTTCTTTCGTGACCACTCGGAAGGGGTCACCTG
>NW_006159682.1:1019075-1062475 GCF_000334495.1 Tupaia belangeri chinensis | reverse complement strand
GGGCTGCAAACTCATTGAAGTGGACAATGAACACAAACATCGTACTTTTTTTTTTTTTTGGTGAGATTTTCACTTTAGTGCGCATGCACTCGCCAGACAGACAGAGAGAGACATAGAGACAGAAAGCGAGAAATCACTCCCCGGGGGGATGGTCACGCCACAATCCCTTCTCCTCCATTCTCCTCTCAGGATCTTGGGCACGCATGCACACGCGCCCAGCGTGAGTTTTAAGCCACCGGGTCCAGGACACGAACCGCGGTCGACTACGTGGGAGTCCAGCAACACAGCCATTACGCTAACTGCTGGTTCTCAAACTTTGTACTTTTTTATGAGAATCACATAGCCACAGAAGTTGCTGCTGACGCTTTGGGTGAAGAATGGAAGGGTTATGTAGTTCGAATCAGGGGTGGAAATGACAAACAAGGTTTCCCCATGAAGCAAAGTGTCTTGACCCACAGCTGTGTCCGCTTACTACTGAGTAAGGGACATTCCTGTTACAGACTAAGGAGAACTAGAGAAAAACGCACATCCATTTGGGGTTCCTTTGTGGGTGCCAGTCCAAGCATTCTCAACTTGGTTATTGTCAAAAAAGGAGAGAAGGATATTCCAGGACTGACTTGATACTATGGTGCCTCGTCGCCTGGGGCCTAAGAGAGCTAGCAGAATCTGAAAACTTTTCAATCTCTCTAAAGAAGATGACGTCCTGCAATATGGTGTAAGAAAGCCCTTAAATAAAGAAGGTAAGAAACCTAAGACCAAAAAGCACCTGAGATTCAGCATCTTGGGACCAGCAGTTGCCGTAATGGCTATGTTGCTGGACTCCCATGGGGTTGACTGCAGTTTGAGTCCTGGACCTGGTGGCTTAAAATCATGCCGGGCACGTGTGCGTGCATGCCTAAGATCCCGAGAGGAGAAGGGATTGCAGCGTAGCCATCCCCCCTGGGGCGTGATTTCTCGTTTTCTGTCTCTCTGTCTCTCTCTGTCTTTCTGGTGAGCACATGTGCCCTATAGCAAAAACTTCTCAAAAAAAAAAAAAAAGATTTAACATCTTATTACTCCTCATGTCCTACAACACAAACGCTGGCATATTGCTCTCAAGAGAACGCACTAAGAAAAATAAGGAAGAGGCAGCAGAATATGCTCAACTTTTGGCCAAGGGGGGGAAGAAACAAAAACAAAGTTGGTTTCAATTGATATATATATATACCTTTACATTAAAAAAAAAAAAAGAAAAAAAAATGGAGGACCAACCAGTGGCATGGTGGTTAAGGGGACTGAATCCCACATGGCTGACTTGGCCATTCAGAGTCCTGGGCCCAACAGTTTTAAAAACAAGGTAGGTAGGTGTGTGTGTGTGTGTGTGTATGCCTAAAATCCTGAGAGAAGAATGGAGGCGAAGGGATTGTGGTGTGGCTATCCCCCCTGGGGGGAGGGGGGCTCTTTCTTAATGTCCTCATCCCCTATTCTTCTGGCAAGGGTATGTGCCCTATAGCACATTATAGAAAAAGGAAATAGGAACCACCAGTGTAAAAAGATGCAGCAGCTGATCTGAGTAGAGTGTGTAGAAAACCTACTTAGTTAGGCTAATTTTAGGTGTCCTCAAAAGACCCAGGTTATTTCGGATAAGCAATCTTCTAAGATCCCTGCTCCTTTAACCCCAACCCCAAATATTTCACTGGGCTTTTATAGGAAAAGTAGACCGAAAAGACAGTTTCACCAAATGGTGCTGCAACCACACGCATACCCATATACAAGGTGAAGCCAGAACTCTTTCTTACACAGAATGAGTTCAAAGTGATTCATATGCCTAAATGTGAGAGCTAAACTATAAAACTCTTAGAAAATAATTGAGTCCTCAAAACCTTGGGTTAGGCAAACCTTCTCAGATATGATAGCGGAAGCGCAAATGATGAAAAAAATAAGGTAAGTTGGATATCATCAAAAGTAAAAACTTGTATGCTGTGTAGAACACCTTCAAGGAAGGTGAGGGTAACTCATAAAATGCAAGAAAACATTTGCAAATTATTTCTATAAGGGGCAGATGTTCTGAATATAAGAAACTCTTACATAAAACCCAACTTTTCAAAGACCAACAGGTATACAAAAAGATGCTTAACATCACTTGTTAACAAGGAAATGCAAATCAAAACCATGATAAGATACCACTTCATAATCACTTGATAGCTATAGTCAAAAAGATAAGTTTTGGCAGCAATGTGGAAAAATTGGAACCCTCATACATTTCTGGTGGAAATGTAAGGTGATGCAGGTGCTTTGGAAAACAGTTTGGCAGTTTCATCTAAAGGGTGAACAGATTTCTACACCTAAGTGTATAACCAAGAGAATTGAAAATAATGTCTGTACAAAAAAAAAAGAAAAACTCGTGCATGGATTTTTATAACAGTATTATTCACAGTAGCCAAAAAGTAGAAACAACCCAAATGTCAGTCAGTGGCTAAACAACGTGGTACATTCAGAATAAGAAGGAATGTGGTTCTGATATTTGCTGCAGCAGTGGTGAATGTTGAAAATATGCTAAGTGAAAGGTCATTGGCAAAAGGCCACATATCGGTATGATTCCATTTATGTGAAATGTCTGAAACAAGCAGATCTGTAGAGACAGAAAGCAGATTAGTGGTTGCCTAGGGCTGGGGATTTTGGGGGTAATGACTAATGGGTACAGAATTTCTTCGGGGGTGATGCAAAGTTTTCTGAAATTCACTGGTTCTTTAATTCTGTGAACATACTTAAAACCATTGAATTATGTATTTTAAGTGGGTGAATTGTATGTAAATGATATCTCAAAGGTGGTATATTAAATGTAGGGCTTTTGCTTTATAGTGATAAAGTGTTTCCTCAATGCTGAGATGTATTTTTTAAAAATCAGTGATTTTGAAACAGTTTATTTAATTGATGTGTACATTTAACAGGGTAATTTTTAATTTACCTTAAAAAACTGTTATAATCCAAGAAATATACCTTCAGAAGAGTTTATTTTGCAACATTCTTATAAGTTAAGCAGTCTTTGGGAAAAAATTAATTTTTATTGGTGATGTTAGTTGTAGTTCTTAAGAAATTACTTTGGGGCAACAGGTAGCATGGCAATTAGTTAAGGCAGCTGGATCCCACATGACCAATTCTGTGGTTCAAGTCCCAGACCCGGAGACTTAAAAATCACAGTGGGTACATGTATGCCCAGGATCCCAAGAGGAGAATGAAAGAAGAAATTGCAGCATGGCCATCCCCTGGGTGGGGGTGGTGTTCCTCAGCGTTTCTCTCCCCTTCCCCTCCCTGGTGAGCACATGTCCTATTGCAAAAACTAAATTAAAAAAAAAACAATTACAAGGAAGAGAGAGGATCTGGCTCTGTACCCCAGCTGTTAAGGGAGATGGACCACGTGGCTTATCTACATTTCAAATCTTGCCCATGTCTACTTGAAAAACACACTGGGTCAGTGAGCCCGCATACCCAAAATTCTAATGGGAAGAAGGAATGAGGGAAAAAAGAGTGAGTGATCACAGCTTAATCATTCTTCTTTGGCATTGAGGGGGGCTTTCTCTCTCACTTGCAAACATATGCCCTCTGGTAATTTTTTTTAAAAAAGAAAGAGGGCATCTGTTTGAAAACTTAGTACAGTAAATACAATACCAGACTTCCTGATCCCCAAAGCCAACCCTTGATTGTTATGGACATACTTCTTTTGGAATTAATACTTTTTTTTTAAACAACCCTTGCCTTTTTAAGGTTTTTGCCATAGTGCATGTGTACTTGCAGGAGAGAGACAAGAGAAAGAAAGTGAGAAAACACCCCCTGGGGCTGGGGTGGCCACACCATAATCCCTTCTTCCTAATTTTCCCCTCAGACTTTTGAGCACACGTGCACATGTGCCTGGCCTGATTTTCTAGGTGCCAGGTCCAGGGTTTGACCTGCAGTTTCACATGTGGGACGTTGGACAACACCTTAACCACCTTGCCACCTGCTGACCCCAAGCCCTCATCTTTTAACACTCTCCAAGTCTGTCTATCTTCTGATCTGATTTTGCAAAGGAATCTTGGGCTTATTACTCTTAGCTTTTAAATGAGATTTGTATTTGCATCTTCCATTTAAGGATGGAAGGAAACATTATAGAATCTTTATTTTTTATTACTTGAGTTGATTAAATTCAAAGATAGGATACCTAAAAGAGAAAAAAATGTTTGGCTGTCATAAAGAAGTGGTTCTAACAATAATTCATGCACTTCAAGGAATATCTTCTTTTCTTTTTTTTGGAGAGGTTTTTGCCATAGGGCACGTGCGCTTGCCAGACAGACAGAGATAGACAGAGAAATAGAAAGCGAGAAATCACCCCCCAGAGGGGAGATGGTCACGCCGCAATCCCTTCTCCATTCTCTTCTCGGGATCTTGGGCACGCACGCACGCGCCCCTGGCATGAGTTTAAGCCACCGGGTCCGGGACTCGAACCGCGGTCGACTACATGGGAGTCCAGTGACATAGCCATTACGCTAACTGCTGGTCCCAAGGAATATCTTGTCCTACAACCACCTTGAGATCTACACCAGTAGTAAGCAGTTTTTTGGTCAATAAATAGATGCTATTACCCCCAATTTGCTTGGGAGGATGGAAAAGGTCTAATAACATAGGGAAGAAAGTGGTTGGTGCTTAGGAGACTCTTATTTTAGGTAAAATTATGTCAGAAAAGGTGTTTCGTTTTAATGAGGCATATGGATTCTAGAATCAGAAAGCTGCCAAGGAACCAAAGCATTGTCCCATCTTTCTTTCCTGGGGGCTTCAGGGTTTTTTAATGTCTTTAATCTCATCCACTTCCTCATAACCTCAATTTACAAAGTGCTCTTACTGGCTGCTGCATTACCTTTCAGGTCAGTTAATTGAGTTTCCTGATTCTGATTCCTAAGACAAGAATCTAATTGGTTGCATCCCTCTTCATCAGTCAGGAGATATAGGCCATCAAATATTGGTTATTTTGTTAATCCACTGGAATGTCTGCTGGATCCAGAAGTTATTGGGGCATGACAATTTAGAGATAGTAGGAACCATGGTGTCATTCTTTACTTGCTTACCATATACGTGTCCTCCTATTAAAGGAAATTTAAGCTTTCTAAGGTCAAAATCTATCTGTCTTGGTCACCACTAATATCCCCTTGCCTAAAACATTTTCTGGAATATCGTTGGGTGTTCAGTAGAGGATAATTGTTACTCAAAATGTGACCTTGATTATAGCTGTCCTGAAGTTTTAGAAAGATGAATAATCTTACGTAATTGACTTGCCCAGGCCAAGTGCCTGTAGTGATAATGACTACCAGTTCACCCATTAGGATACTATATACAATCCTGTATAGTAAGTGCTCAGTAAATATTTACATAATGAAAGAAACTTTTATTTCCTCAGTCCACCTCCCTGCAAGCAGTGCTCTTTTTTTTCCATGCAGACTGTTCTGATTTGTATTCTTGCTCATTACACATACAATCATATTTTTCATTATCATAGATAAGATGCTGGCTTTTAATTCTCTGTGTATAATCGTTCAGTACTACATAAGTAGTTATCTTTGTGGGGGTTTGGTTGATGTTTTGGTGAAAATCCATGGAACATCAGAACTAGAATATACATTTAAGACCCAACTATTCTAAACCCTTCATTTTGCGGCCTTAAGTGTCAGTCTAGCAAAATTCAGAGAAAACATTCCCAGTAGGTAACTGCAGCTGGGAAGCGGGTGGTGCCAGCAGCAGCTTATAAGGCTGTAAGGAGAAAGATCAGAAGAGCTGGCTCTTGTTTCCTACTGGAGGAAAAGATACAGCTTTTGGTGACAAGCTGCATTCTTCAGCAGTGACTTTAGTTTTCCTTCACCACAAACCAGACTTGTACTATTTCCAGCTTTGGCACATTATTTAGGCACTTCCTTGCTACATTGTTTTAGTTTCTAAAATTGTAGCATATTTCCAAAATTGAATCCAACCTAATACAGGACCTTCCAGGTAGGTGCATTTTACACTTTCATGTTTCTGTCTTCACTTAAAAACTCCTAGGGTTGGGGTCCAGTATATTCTTGACAGCATTCGTCATTGTATAGATGCTTAATTATGTATTAACAAACAAATTGGAATGCATCAGAGAATCTTCTCATTAGAAAGTCAGATCTTGCCTTTTTTTGGTGTATGACCTTGTCTTTGCCCTGACTCAGCATATTTTATAATCCTGTTCCTTTTCTATTCAGCCCCCTTCCATAGTGCTATATTTTCTGTAACACACATTTTCAACTATTTTCTTTAAGGCAAATGCTTTTCTTTGATTTTTTTTTTTTTTTTTGTAGCGGTTTTTTGCCTTAGAGACAGAGGGAAAGTGAGAAATAATCACCCCCTGGGGGGATGGCTACACCTTAATCCATTCTCCTTCTGGGATCTTGGGCATACATGCACATGTGGCACACGCACCCATGTGAGTTTCAAACCACTGGGTTCTTCAGGACTTCAACTGCAGTTGGCCATGCAGGGAGTCTAGCAATATAATTGCTCTACCATCTGTTGGCCACCTGAATTCTTTGTTTGTTTTTTCTGTTTGTTTGTTTGTTTTTTGGGGTGGGTTAAGAGAAGGTTTGCATATATTTATGTGGCAACATAAAGCATTAAAAGAAAATGGTTTAAATTTATTTGAAATATATTTGCTTCTCCATCTATGCATTTCATTTTTCTCAAAATTTAAACTCACTGGGCAAGCACACACAAGACAATATTAAGTATTTAAGTAGGGCAGCCCCATAGTGCAGTGAATAATCATGGCATATTTGGAACCTTATCCCACATGTCTGCCACAGTTTGAATTCTGGACCCAGCATCTTGAGAAATACATCAGCACATGTGCATGCGTGCTCAAAATTCTAACAGAAAAGGAGAAATGAAGGAAAAGGGATTGCTATGTGATGGTGCCCTATGGGGACAGGGATAGGGGAGTACTTTCTCTGGCAAGCACATGCACATTCTGGCAATTGAAAAAAATAAACATAAGTAGATTTTGTGGATTAGGGGAAGAAAGTCAAGATCAGGAAGGATGAGATGTACATCTTGAATTACTAGTGATGCTGTTATATGAGGGCCCAGATACTGAACCCCTATAATGTTAAATGTTTTATTACTTAGCTTTGTTATTCCTTACATGTACTTTTCAGATAGGTATTCTGTCTGTTTTGCTGATGTGGAATCTTAAACCTCAGGGGTATTAAGTAACTTGTCTAAGGTCGCACATCTGATTAAGTGCCAGAGCTGAAATTCTGTGGAATGCCTATGCTCTTTCCATTATATTTTTCTGCCATTAATCAAGATAGGGCAGCATAGAAATTCTTAATTTGTGTAGAGTATGGAAGTAGAGATCATTTGTTTGGATTTTGTACCTGTTTAAGTTCCTCTGGATTCAGTAGATAGGAATTTCAAAGAGGCAACAAGCCAAGTATTGTCACTTGAAAATGTTGATTGTAATTTACAAAGTTTTCCTTTTTAGTTTTATTGAAGCTTAATACAGATCATTAGCAATTTTTCAGTAGCATGTTCACAAGGTTCTGATATGTATTATGACAGATTATAGGAAAAAGAGTTCTTTGATTTAGGTCATTCAGTTAATCTGTTAATATTTATTGACTTTCCAACTGTGTGTCAGATATTGTGCTAAGTAGGTCGTATACATTGTGAAATAGGACACACAGCCTCTTACCTCATTATACTTAATCTTATGGTAAGAAAAGATGCCAAGGACTACACCATTGCTGCTGAGAACTGGTGACTTCAGGGAAAAAAGAGAAATGAAGATTTTTCTACTGATAATTAAGGCTCCAGCCCCCAAACTTGAGAGGTAGGGAGCCCCTCTAGCCTTCTCTCTGTCCCTGTCTCTCTCTGCCTCTCTCTCTGTCTTCTCATTTTTTGTAATTTTTCCTTTAATTTTCTTTTAAGGTAAAGTATTCTCTTGGCTTTCAGTTCCTCCTTTATCTTGCTAATAATCCCCTTTCCCCCTCCCCTCCAGGAGAGGCAAGGGGCAGGCCTTCAGAAGAAGACTCCCCATTGCTGCCCCATTGCTGCTTATTTTTTGCCTTTTTTTTTTTTAATAAATTTTTTGGTTGTTTTCTATTTTTTTTTCCTTTTCTCTCTCTTTTTTTTTGTTTCTGTCTGTTTCCTTTTCTTTTTCTGTTATCTCATCACTCTGCTCCTCGATCTCCAGTCACTGTGTTTCTCAATGGATCTAAGAGAACCATAGCCAAATATCCAAATACTATTAGGGTTAACATATTCTTCAATATCCACTGAATCTTCTGCACAAAAGGATAAAAAGGGAACAGCAAAAAGATTCCAGATCACCTCTTTCTGCACGCTCCTGAACAGCTCTTGAACTTCAAGAATTAGGAAGAAACATCCATCAGATGACTAGAAATTACCACAGAGTCACAAGAAATAGGGGAAAGCAAGAAAATACCTCTCCTCCAAGGGAAAATAATAACTCCTCTTGATCCACAGACAGTTCAATGGAAATTGTGGAACTGTCTGATAAAGAATTTAGAATATTCATAATGATGAAGCTAACAGAGAAGGAAGAGAAGAGAGATAATGAACTACACAAGAGGCAGGAGAAAGGAAGTGACAAGTTCCAGGAGGTGAGGAAATTCTTGCAAGATCTAAAAGAGGAAATACACACTTTAAAAACAAATCAAATGGACCTGTTAGAGATGAAAGCTATAATATAAGAAGTCAAAATCTCCCTTGAAAGTATTAAAAGCAGACTAGATCATACAGACAGTCAAACCTCAGGTATAGAAGATAAAATTGCTGGCCTAGAAAAATCCACTACAAAAACTGAGAAAATTGCCCTCCAAAATAAGAATAACATACGAGAAATACTAGATACCATCAAACGTCTAAACATCCATATAATTGGTATCCTAGAATGCGAAGAAACTCGTAAGGGCTCATAAACTCATAATCTATTCCATGAAATCCTGCAAGAAAATTTTCTAAACTTAGAGAGGCACTCAGAGATCCAGTCCCAAGAAATACAAAGCACCCCAAATAGAGTCAACCCAAGAAGATCTTCTCTAAGACACATTATAGCCAGATTGACCAAAACCACAGACAGACAAAGACAAAATACTAAGATTGGCAAGAGAGAAACGTCAAGTTATCTACGAAGGATATCCCATCAGGCTGACAGGGGACCTCTCATTGAGAGGCAAGAGTAGGAAAATATATTCAATTTGAGTGAAAAACAATTTCAACCAAGAATACTATATCTAGCAGGACCAACAGTCGGCGCAGTGGCTGTTTCGCTGAACTCCCGTGTAGCCAACAAGTCCCAGACCCGATGGCTTAAACTCACACTGGATGCATGTGTGTATGTGCCCAGGATCCCGAGAGGAGAATGGAGGAGAAGGGATTGCAGCGTGGCCATCCCCCCAGGGGTGATTTCTCGCTTTCTCTCTCTGTCTGGTGAACACTTGCGCCTTATAGCAAAAAACCTCTTTTTTAAAAAAAGGAAAGAATACTATATCTGGCAAGATTATCCTTCATATGGGAAGAAAAGACGAGAACATTCTCAGATAAACAAAACCTGAAAGAATTTACCAACACCAGACCAAATCTCCAAGATGTTCTCAAAGGTGTGCTATACCAGGAAAATTAAATACAGAGACACAGAAGAGTTCAAAAACTAAGAAATGGCCAGCTTAATCATAGGGACAAGTCTGGAGTTGAATAGTATATCTCAGAATTTAATTGAGAAGATCGAACCACAACAGAAGATAGATTAAGTACACGAGACTGAACTGGTGAAATAGCATTTTATGACTTTTGACTAAAACATTGCTATTTTCTTCTAGGCTTTGTTTTTTTGTTTTAAGGACTTTTATCCTGTCTTGAGCTGTCAGAGGTTCATATACCTACTATTTGAACAGAATCCTAACCTGTTTCCTGGCTTATAGTTTTAAGCAAAGTTCCTTAGCATTTCTTTGATTTATTAAAACTGCTTTTCTTGGGACCAGCAGTTAGCGTAATGACTATGTCGCTGAAATCCCATGTAGCTGACCGTGGTTCTAGTCCTGGACCTGGTGGCTTAAACTGAGACTGGGTGCGTGTGCGTGTGTGCCTGACATCCCAAGAGGAGAATGGAGGAGAAGGAATTGTGGCGTGGCCACCCCATCCCCCCCAGGGGGGTGATTTTTCGCTTTCTATCTCTCTCTGTCTCTCTGTCTTTCTGGCAAGCGCATACGCCCTATAGCAAAAACCTCTCAAAAAAAAAAAAAAAACTGATTTTCTTCAACTTGCTCTTGAAAGTAGTAAAGAGTATTTAAGAAATTTTGTGATCAATAAAATGTGGGGAAGAAGGAATGGAAAACAACTGTAGACATCAGAGATAATGTGGGAGGAAGGTGGGAAATGGCAGAGGGTCAGAAATAGGTTTAAAAATATATATATATATGAAACTAGGAATGGAAAATTATTGATGATAACATGCATGATTAAGCCACTATGCACTATATTCTGGATGGGAAATCACATTTTGTATGCTGTGACAATGCTAGGGAATGAATGTAAAATAATTAAAAGTTTCAGGAATAGAAAAAGCTCATGGAAATATGTGTAATGGGAAAACTATATATGAATTTCAAAAAGTTTTCGTACCAAAATAAATTAATGCTCTAATCATAAAAAATAAAATAATAAAAAAAGAAAAGACACCAAAAAGGATATTCACCTTTTTAGCTCAGGCACAAAATAATACTTCATATTTATAGACATAGAAGTGAAGGCAGCCAGTTGAATCACAGATTGATTATTCTTGCTGTAGTGTGTGTCTAGGGACATGTACATTTAGAAGTAACTGAGCTTCAAGTTCCTTAGGCTTGTCTTCCTACTGGTGTAAAGGCCAGCATTTACATTAATTAGCAATTTAGTACATTGTTGATTTAGATTTTTGTAGACTGATTCATAGTATTCCTTTTGTACTAAGTGCCCTTGTACATTGGAAATGTTTGATTTGCAAACATTACTTTTCACAGATTATCAGTCATATTTAGGGTTCACATTTGGGGAAGAGGAGCAGCACAGGTAGGTACCATTAGTATCAGTCGTTTTTTAAAAATATACAAAACAAAACAAAAATTGTAGTGTTATGACACATACACAAATTTTATGAAGCATTAACAATTTGTTGTAGGTTCTAGGAAATGTTTAATACAATAAAATGAAAATAAATAGTGGAGGGGCCAGATGACGGCTCAGTAGTAAAACACAGCACTCTATGTGGCACACCCACATAGTGAAATTGCTAGTTTGTGTTGGGAGACCTCCCTGAGTATGCTAGGCACACAGGTGCCTATGATCAGGCTGTCTAAGGCTGGTGGTGGATCATAGCATCAGGGCACTCTGTGTCTTTCTCACCTACTTACAAGATAATAAATAGAACCAGCGGTTGGTGTGGTTGTTAAGGCAACTGGATCTCACAAGGCCAACTATACAGTTCAAATCTCTGACCCAGTGGCTTGAAAAACACTGGGTGTATATGTGCCCAAAAATCCCAAAAGGAGAATGGAGAAGGCATTACAGCATGGCCATCCCCCATATGGGGTGTTTTTTTCCCTTCCTCTATCTCTCCAGCAAGCACATGTGCCTTGTAGCAAATTAAAAAATAATAAGCTTTAAAACTTGGGATAAGTTGACAGATGACTATATTTTTAGCTAGTGTTAGGTAATATTTTTAGTAGATCTTTGTTTATTATTATTATTAGTGAATTACTATTGTTATTATTATCATTGGGAGAGGTTTTGCTACGGGCACATGTGCTCACCAGAAAGACAGAAAGAGACAGAAAGCAAGAAATCACCCTCAGGGGGCTGGCCACACCACAATCTCTTCTCTATTCTCTCAGGATCTTGGGCATGCATGCATGCGCGCCTGGCATGAGTTTAAACCATTGGGTCCAGGACTCAAACTGCAGTCGACTACATGGGAGTCCAGCAACATAGCCATTACACCAACTGCTGGTCCCCAGTCAGTGAATTTTTACTGGACTCCTTTATGTATCAGTCTGAGCTAGATGCTGAGTCAGTCAAATCTTTGTTCTCAAAGATCTTAGTAGTCTGGTGAGGAAATCAGCATTTAAATAGTAAGTAATGTAAGATTACAGTTGTGACAAATGTTGTGAAGAAAACTACTTGACTATGAGAGCCGTGATAGAGAATAGTTGGAAAAGATTTCTGAGAAAGTAATGCCAAAGTAATTATTTTCTGAGAAAGTAAATGTCAAAGTAATTGTTGAACTGAGTTATAAAGGCAAAAAAGGTATTATTAAAGCAAGAGTGGTGGTGTGAGAGTGTCTTGCAGAAAGTACAGCAAGTGCTATAACTTTATAGAAGATAGCATGACTAAGGATTTGAGAGAAGGACATGGGGCTAAAAAGCAGTGAGAGGTGTTTAAGGTAGAGGAAGGTAGTACATAGATAACCTTACCAGATTATGCAGAGCACTGAGGGCTATTAAGAACTTTGGCCTCTATCTGAAGAGTAGTGGGAAGCTATTGGATTTTAAGGGGTTTTCAGGCATGTGGGGCAAGGGTGTGGGGTTGGATCTGTTTTAAAATGATTAATTTCTGGCAGGAGAATAAATTGAGATTTTGTTAGTTAATACTATGTATATTTGAGAAGAAATAGGGGCTTAGACTGGAGTATTGGCAATAGACATAGAAAGAAATGAACAGATCCTGTCAATATTTATATGGAACATAAATTTACTACAACTTGGTGATACATTGAATATGGGAGAGTAAGGAGAGAGGAAAATGCCAAGAATGTCTGTTACAGTACCAGAAAGATGGCTGTACCAGTTACCAAGATAGGGTAGCCTAAGAGAGGACTGGATTTGAAGGGGAATTCATTAGAAGCAGCAGTCTGAGAGGTAGGAAGATTGTGACAGGGTATTCTGTCTCTGCCTCTCAGGTGAGCACATGTGCCCTATAGCAAAAATCTTTCTTAATAAAAAAGAAATTTTGTGACATACTGCCCAAGAAGTTTTAGACTGAGACTTTAGATACAGATGAGCTGGCGTGATTGCCCAGTGGTTGAGGTAGCCTTTATCCAGCATAACCAACTACACAGTACAAGTCCCAGACCCCATGGCTTGAGAAATACTCCAGTTGCAGTTGCATACTTGTCCAAAATCCCAAAAGGAAGGAGATAGAAAAGACTGGCATGAACATTCCCCATGGGTAGTCATTTATCCTCTGCCTCTCTCTCTCTGGTGAGTGTACACACCCTCTAGCACACACATATACACAGAACATATATATTTAGCTAAAATGATCTGAATATGATGTGAAACACCCCTCTCCCCCCAGTGTTTGACAGATTGGTATATATTGCCTTAGTTAGCATTTCTCTTTTCATGTACTTGTTAAACTTTCTTGTGACTCCATTTGGGAGGTTTAAAACACAAGTCCTAAACTAGATAGATCTAAATTTGAGTCTAAACTCTTCTCTATTTTGAAGGGTTGGAAATGAGATCCAATCTGTAGTTCGACTTCTTCCTAGGCCTCTCTGCTTGATTTGCAGATGACTGCTTTCTCGCTGTGTCCTCACATGGCAGCCTATCTGTGTCCTGATCTCCTCCTCTAAGACACTGTTAGATTAAGGACTACTGCTATGGACCTCATTTTACCTTAATTACCTCTTTAAATGCCCTGTCTTCAAATACATTTTCAGGTACTGGGCATTAGGACCCCAACATGAATTTGGGGATGGGGACACAGCTTAATCCATAACTATGTCTTTCTTTCTTTCTTTTCTTTTTTACTTTTTTAAACTATATCTATCTTAAAAGAACGTGTCTCCATATCACATAGTAAATGTTCAAAATATTAGTTCCTTTAAGGGTGTTTTTAAATTTACTTTGAGAAAAAGAATAAAACATAAGTACTAGAAAACCACTGTTAAAGTCAAAGCATACTCTTCACAAGGGAACATTCCCAACGAAGAGTCAAGTTTGAAAACAGTCAGTAGGCACCATCCATCACTTTGAACATTATTTATAAAGTGTGGTTGTGAACCTTTTATTACCAGCTCCACACTTAGGCCCTGAAATGTGTGCTAATCAAAATTCGTAATTTTCCAGGCCAGTTCTGTGGCCTAGAATGGCAGCCAGTCTTGTGGTTCAAGTTCTGGATCTAGCAGCTTGAGAAACATGCTGGATGTATGTGCCCATGTGCCCAAAATCATGAAAGCGGGGAGAGACGGAGGGGAATGCATTGTGGCTTGATCGTTCTCCACGGAGAATGCTTTCCTCTCTGCCTGTGTCTCTCTGTCTTTCTCTGGTGAGCACATGAACCTTTTAGTCAAAAAAAAAGGAAAAAACTGAAAAAGTAGTTTTTCATCAAGGAATGAAACACAGTAGCTATGCAAATATAAAGTAGGAGCAAACCATATCATTGATATTAGGGGTCCTCAGGACAATCCCCAGGTTTGATGATTCAGTAGGAAGATTCACAGTTGTGATTTACTGTGGCAAAAGAACACAAAGCAAAATCATTAGAGGGAGAAGGTACATAGGATGAAGTCCAGAGGAAATCAGGGACAGGCTTCCAGCAGTCCTCTCCTGGTGTACTCCTAATTCCTCCAACATGTGACAAATGTGTGAAGATTTTGTACCAGGAACACTCATTGAAGTCTCAGTATCCCAGGTACCCACTACCTAGCACATGCAAACATTCCAGACTCACAGAAGGAAAATAGGTGTTCAGCATAAACTATATTATTTACACCAAGAGTTTAATAAGTATAGTGAACTATGATTAGATAAATCTAAAAAAAAAAAAAATTGCTACCTTATTTTTCCTTCAGTATCTTCTTGTCAGCAGTTAAAGCAAGATTACATTTTGCTGTTTAGAAAAGATCCGTGACTGGGACCAGCAGATGGCGTAATGGCTTCATTTCTAGATTCTCATGTAGTCAGCCGTGGTTTGAGTCCCGACCCGGTGGCTTAAACTCATGCCGAGCATGTGTGCGTGTGTGCCCAAGATCCTGAGAGGAGAACGGAGGAGAAGGGATTGCAGCGAGGCCATCCCCCCTGGGGGGTGATTTCTCTCTATCTCTCTTTCTCTCTAGCGAGTGCACGCATCCTATAGCAAAACCTCTCAAAAAAAGAAAAGAAAAGATCAGTGACTTTGTTGGTCTGTGGCCTAATGGTTAAGGGAGCTGGATTCAACATGGCCAACCATCTACTCAAATCCCAACCCCAGTGGCTTGAAAGACTTTGGGGTATGGAGCAATGAGGAAGTACATGTGCATGCATGCCTCAAATCCCAACAGGTTGGTAAAAAAAAAGAAAAGATATCAATAGCCCTTTGGTTATAAATAGTTGGTAACTCAGATACATTAAATTGTATTTTGAAAAGTATGAGATGGGAATTAAAATTTTAAATTAGGCATGTGTGTTAAGAAAGGTGAGGCCACATCCATCTATAAAATATCAGGAGGTCTTAGTCATTTCCTTCCCTCTATGGGTTTCTGAAATTTGCATGTAAACTGAAATTAGACTGTTGAATCACTTTTAAGTATCTAGAAGGTACTTGGAGAGACTATCGTTGGTTTAACAAAAACACCAAAGAGAAAATATATTCATAATGTGAATTAAAAGAGTTATTTTCCTCTTAAATATATGAATATGTTTCTACATGAAATAGAACTTCCCTTTTCTGTTGTGCTTTCTGTGTTCTCTGTACACATATAAGTAAACCACAAGACCAAAGAAATCTAGCCTCTGAAAAATGCATGCTTGGAGAGTATTTATTCTAGAACAGTTTGGTTTTTTGGTTACATGTTCAAGGATTTAGGAGTTCCTTATTACCCACAGTCTTACATGCAGTTTGTTTCTATATGACCTGTTCTCAAAGCTGTCATCTTTGTGCAAATGGCAGCTCATATCAAGACTGGTAAAATAGGACGAGGACAGAGAATCAGGAAGGTATTCTAGACTGAAAATAAGCAGTTCAGAGGCTGGAGAACCCAGAGCTGGCAGGGATCACAATAGGAGCAAACAGTTTATAGTGTCCAGGGAAAAGCCGGAAAGTTGGGACCAAAGACAAGAATGGTAGCACTATGTCTGCAAAGCAGAGAATCACTTGATGATAGGAAGAAAACAAAAAGTGAAAATAATTTGCAGGTGTTGGCATTTATAAAGCTGTTTGTTAGTTGATATATCATCCACCCTTTAAAAGTAAGGTTGATACTGTTTCTTCCTTTATTCAAAGTTACTAGGAGACTAGGCTTAAGTCACTACTGTAATCAGAGGTGGGCCTAAATTCCTTAAATTTAACTCTTCAAATTAAAAATCTCATCTTTTAAGATAGTGGTTTTCAAACTGTTCACTTATTCCTAGGATTTTGCAAAGGTAACTAAGGCTGGGAGCATGGGGATGGAGATCCTCATCCTTCCTAGATCAAACTCCCCAGTCCCATTTCACCAGAGTAGCTCAGTTTTAAATATTGTTATTATAAATATGGTTCCTTTGAACAAATAATTTTCTTTCTTAAAAAATCCATTGAATTAGAAGGCTGTATTACTTTTTTAGATCAGATAGTTTAAGAAAGTAACACCAGATAATGAACTCCCAAAGTGAAACAAAGAAAATGCCCTCTGGTATTTTTAAATTTCTTTGTAAATTCAGGTAGCAGCAGAACTTGATCTTCCCCAACCTTAAAGTGAAACCTACCTAAAGTAGCCCATAGAAGTTCAAATAGAAGGAAAGACAGAGGTATGATTAGAATTTAGAATATTTTCCTACTAGTAATAGATCATAAAAAGATGCATTTGGTCTTTGAAATTTTTAATTCTAGAAGTTACTGAAATTGTAGAGATCTTTAATGTAGGTGGAGAACCTTTATAGTACCATTTATTAGAAATCCCTCATCTTGATGACTTAGTAAATAAACTAAGTTACTTAACTTATCAAGTCTTCTTGCCTCTATGTTACAGTGGAAATTACAGGCTTAAAAGGGAGAACATTCTGGGGCCGGCAAGTGATTTGGTGGTTAAGGTACTGGACTTCCACATGGCCAACTGTGGTTTGAGTCCTGGACTCAAACTTTCTCACTTTCCCTTTCTTTCTCTGTTTGGTCAAATTAAAAACTTATAACAACATGGGACCAGCAGTTGGCATAGTGGCTATGTCACTGGAATCCCATGTAGTTGGCCACGGTTCAAGTCCCAGATCCAGTGGCTTAAACTCACGCCTGGTGCGTGCATGCCTAAGATCCTGAGAGGAGAATGGAGGAGGAGAAGGAATTATGGTGTGGCCATCCCTTCTGGGGTGTGATTTTTCGCTTTCTTTCTCTCTGTCTGTCTAGTGAGCACACGTACCCTGTGGCAAAAACCTCTCCAAAAAAAAAAAAAAAAATTCTTAACAACCAATAAAGTTAAATTAAAATTTTAAAAAGTAGATTCTAATTCCAATATTGTCAGTAAATATGTGACTGTAGTCAGGGCTAGATCTGTAAAATGGAAGAGTTGTCATAGATGATTTTGAGACTGCCGTAGTTAAGTTCATTCTTAAATTTTGGAATGCTGTTCTATAGTTATGTAATAGTGGAGCTATAGTTAAAGTAGCTAATATTTACTTTAATTCTTACAGTGACCTTAGACTTTCCATGTGGACAGACTCATAGAAGTGAAATAACTTGGTCAAAGTCATGTAACTAAAAAGTGACAAAACAAGGATGTTCTTTTTTTAGTCAAAACTGGAACTTTTCTGCCATGAAGTTTGTCTTTTAATTATTGGGTTGTTGGGAAAGTTGTGATGCATTTTTGCATAGAAAAACATAGCACATAGGTCATGACTTTTCCAGTGACCCAGTATAAAACCTTAAAGAGGTGATTATCGAAGCCAAGCATGATCATAGATGTATTTATGATGATAAAGAACTAAAGGGTCTTCTGGACCCTGTAGCTTGAAAATCATGCCAGGCACGTGTGTGTCCCAAATCCTGAAGAGACTGGAGGGAAAGGGAGGAGGGGTGATTTCTCACTTCTCCTCTCTCACTCTGGCAAGTACACACACCCTAAAACAAAAACTACATTAAATAAACACAATAAATTTAAATTAAAAAAAAAAAAGCAAACCTAAAGGTTCAGGCCAGCCTATGACCTGGTTAATGAGGCTGATCCCACATGGCCCACTGAGTAGTTCAAATTCTGGGCCTGGTGGCTCGAAAAAAACACCAGGCACATATGTGCACATGCCTGAGGTCCCGAAAGGATGAAAAAGGGATTGCAGTGTGATGGAGGGGCTGCTTTCTCACTTTCTGTCTTACTCTGGTGAGTACACAAGCTCTCTAGCACAGTTTAAAAAAAAAAAAAAAGGTTGGAAAAAAGAACTGAAGGATCGATCACTCAGTGTTTATTTATACAGAATATATAGCCAAGGCTGAAGAAATTTTATAAATTTGCCACAATAGCCAGTCTTTTAAATAATAATAAATGAATATGAAGGTTGTCTATGTGGAGAGAAAAAAATGTTCTAATGTAAATTTTACAATGCCGAGGCCACAGTTCCATTATAGCCTACAAGATTTATTTATTCGTTTTTCAGTTTGCTATTGGGTATTAAATTCACTTTTTCTGTGATGGTGCATGTGCTTACCAGAGAGAAAGTGGGGAGAACGTACCTCTTATGGGGAATGATCATGCCACAATTTTTTCTTTTTCTTTTCTTTTTTTTTTGGAGAGGTTTTCACTATAGGGCGCGTGCGCTCGCCAGACAGACAGACAGAGACATAGAGACAAAAAGCGAGAAATCACCCCCCAGGGGGGATGGTCGTGCCGCATTCTCTTCTACATTCTCCTCTCGGGATCTTGGGCACACACGCACACGCGCCCGGCGTGAGTTTTAAGCCACCCGGACGCAAACTGCGGTCGACTACATGGAAGTCCAGCGACATAGCCATTATGCTAACTGCTGGTTCCCGCCACAGTCCTTTCTTCATCTCTCTTCTTTTAGGATTTTGGGCACATATGTACCCACACCAGATGTGTTTCTCACACTACCAGGTTCAGGACTCAAAATTGCAAGGTCAGCCATCTGGGATCTGGGCTACATTAACCATTAGGCCATCAAACCTGCCCTTAAATTCACTTATTTAATACCGTCCAACTGGTTGATTATATGGTAGATTTATATTGATTTTATCTATTTGTGTATCAGAAATGAATTTATCTGGGTTACCTGGTCTTAACATCCATTCCAGTTCTTCAGCACAGTTTGTGTTTATATCTTTTAAAAGTGGGTCAGGGGATGGGCAGTTGGCGTAATGGCTATGTCGCTGGACATGTAGTCAGCTGCAGTTCGAGTCCTGGACTCAGTGGCTTAAACTCACGCTGGGCGCATGTGCGCGCATGCCCAAGATCCCGAGAGGAGAATGGAGGAGAAGGGATTGCAGCATGGCCATCCCCCCGGGGGGTGATTTCTCGCTTTCTATCTCTCTGTCTCTGGTGAGTTCACGCACCCTATAGCAAAAACCTCTCCAAAAAAAAAAAAGTAGATCAGATATATAAATGTGAACTTTTGGGGGTGTGTGCAGTTATTCCAGTAGCTAAAGTAGCGTGAGACACACTCATAGTGCTACTTATATTAGCCTGGCTACATGCTAAAATGTATTGATATGTTGGAACACCTAGGGCCTTCTTTCTCTCTCACATCTGGCCAAAAAAAAAAAAAAAAAAAAAAAATCCTGCAGAAAATTGGTTTTTAAAAAAATAATCTCTTTCTTTCTTTCTTTCTTTCTTTCTTTCTTTCTTTCTTTCTTTCTTTCTTTCTTTCTTTCTTTTTAATAATATTTAGGAACAAGTTCCAGTTCCAGTCTATCATCCAACACCCAGCCAGACTCGGCTAGCTACTCAGCTGACTGAAGAGGAACAAATTAGGATAGCTCAAAGAATAGGCCTTATACAGCATCTGCCTAAAGGAGTTTACGACCCTGGAAGAGATGGATCAGAAAAAAAGATTCGAGAGTAAGTTTTAATAAGTTTCTACCTTCTTCAGTTCTCAGATTTGCTTTTGAAAAATTTGCTTTTTCTCTTTCATTTTGGAAATTAAACATTTAATATATTGGAATACCTCATTAAAGCAAGAGAATGTTTGCATGTGGCAATTAAGAATTTTCATATAGGGGCCAGCTTTTGGCATGGTGGTTAAGACAGCTGGACCTCACATGGCTGATTGCCTGGTTCTAGTCCCAGACCTGGAAGTTTGAAAAACACCGGGCATGTGTGCATGCATGCCCAAAATTCTAAGAGGAGAATGGGGATGAAGGGATTGTAGCATGAACATCCCTCCTGGCAGGAGGGTGCTTTTTCTCTTTCCTTCTCTCTCTCGTGAATGCACATGCCCTTTAATAGCAAATTTTTAAAAACTTCTTTTTTTATAAATAAAAATGGCTAAGAAATTATGGTATGAATGAATGTTGATGATGGTTAAAATAATTCACTGAATGTGAACGTGAAGAACATTGCAGGTGTTTGGAAAGTGGTTTGGCAGTATTTCAAGGACCTATGTCCTTTGAGACAAGATGTATATATTGATAGTTTAATACAAGAGTTTTAGGGATCTACTCTAAAACTTGTACCTCACTCCTCCCATTAGAGCTTTAGGTACAAAATATTCACCGTAGGATTTTTTTTTTTTTAATGAAAAATATATATATGCAGGCTTTGTAGTTGTCCAGTAGAGGTATAATTAAGTAAATTATTGCACAAGAATACTTTAGTAGGTTTTATTAACTATTTATTCATTCATTCATTCATTCATTTTTTAAATTTGACCAGAGAGGGATAGAGTGTGTGTGTGTGGGGGGGGGATGGTGAGTGAGCAAGTAAGCCGCCAGGTCCAGGACTCGAACTGCAGTCAGCCATGTGGGAGTCCAGCACCCTTAACCACCACACCACCTACCAGCCCCAGTGCTAGTTTCTAAGATCATGTTCTGTCAGTTGTTTTGTCAAAAAAGTCATGATGTATTTTTCTGTGCTTTTCTATGCAAAAATACATCATGACTTTTCTGAGACTCAGTAGAACACTGACGTCTGAAATACTGCAGAGCTGGGTTGATTTTTTGAATCCATAGCATAGTGCATTGAACTTGAAACTAAAGTTAATGAAGAGAGCTTTAACTTATGAGCAGCCCAAAAAGTCAACATTTTTCAAATGTCTCGTATAATGTGCAGCTGTTTTACAAGCAAAGCAGTAGACTTAAACTCCATCTGGTCCATTTCTGGTTGCTCTGTTGATTGCTTATAAGCCCTGCACATTCCCAGGGGATTGAAATAAGAACAGGGATAGATCAACACTTACTAGGAAAAAAATTTATTTGCATCCTTGGTGGCTAGAGGTTATAGGCAAACTATTCTGATAGGTTGCTCAGATTAACACTGTCTTTGCAAGGGGATTTTAAGAAATTTTTGGATAGGTCATGTCTCTAAAAATGCCTTCTGATTTTTCCTCCCTCCTCCCCAACAGGTGTGTGATCTGTATGATGGACTTTGTTTATGGGGACCCAATTCGATTTCTGCCGTGCATGCACATCTATCACCTGGACTGTATAGATGACTGGTTGATGAGATCCTTCACATGCCCCTCCTGCATGGAGCCAGTTGATGCAGCACTGCTTTCATCCTATGAGACTAATTGAGCCAGGGTCTCTCGTCTGACTTCAAGTGAACCATCATTTTTGGTGGTTTTGATCTTTTGTCACTGAGCCCAAAGAGCCAGGGATTAGGAATTAAGATCATGCACAAAAGTTTCCTAAAAATTCCTGGATGGCTGCAGATGTTGGGGGAAAGTATGTGATATTTTAGAAACTTAGGGGGAAAAGTAGGATGGTATTTTTATGTAAAGCCTTGACCCAATGTTTAAAAATATAATTGTATTTAGAACTTGTTATTGCTCCAGTACATAGGAATTGTGTAAAGTGTTGCAGCAGCTGTATATGTTTAAAATTGTGTGTGTTGAAGATTAGGAAAAAGATAGTGGTTATTTTTCCTAAATGAAATAACTTTCTTCTCTTCCCAACCTCCCTACCCAAGTTCTTTTCTGAAGTTGCTGGCATTTGGGTCAAGGTTTTATTAAAAGCTACATTTTATAAAACTGGCACAAAAAAAAAAAAAAAAAAAAAAAAAAAAAGTAGTTTTAAGCTTGTTTGCACAGTTCTTTTTTTCCATTGGAAATGGAATTCATTGCCTTAGGTCTTTTTAAATAGTGTATTATTATCGTTGGGGCTGGCTCTATGCTTGAAAACCAGTTTATTTATAACCTGTTATAAGTGCTATATTCCGTTTGCAGTTAGGAAATGCAGAATTCAAAGTGATCTCCTAGCTTGTAAGCAAACTGAGATGCACTATCCCTTTTCTATCGAAAAAATGAGTTAATGTGTCAAGATCCAACTCTAGTAAAGTAGGGTTTAATATTACCCTTTCTTATATGTTTTATCTAATTATTTTGTTTGTTAATATGGTGATAATTGAAAGTCAAGGTAAATTTTAATTATTAAGGTTTCTGATTTATCGAGCTTGGAACATGCCACCATGCTTATGTAAAAAAATGAAGGTGGCACTACCTATGGTGAACTCAATGAGTAGTAAGTAGTCTCTCAGTTGTAACAATTCTGATTTATTCTTTCCTGTGACCTCCTTCCCTGTTGTCTTGAAACATAGTAAAAGGATATTGCATCTCTCATTACTGTAGTGCTGAGGTTATCGAAGTTATATAAAACACATCTCAGCCTGTTTCTTGGAAAGGTGTCTGTTAGGTCCTGCTAGCTGACTGACAAGACTAAGCAGGGAGAATAAAGATTAAAATGTGTTTCATGTTTTGCACACAAATGCAGAATTTGTATAACCACATGACTTCATAGTTGTGATCTCAAAACGAAGGAATTTCTCCTTTATCTTTTTCTTGCAGTTAATGTAAGAATACTCCAAATCTCTAAGCTTCTGAAGTGTTAGAGGTAGAGATGGTCTAGTAAAGATGTAGTAGTATTTTATCCATTTAGCATGTGTTTATTTTTCTTTATGTACTCAAAGGTGACTTATTTGTTCAGCTCAATGATGTTACAGCTAAAAGTCATTCATTAGCAAACAGAAGCAGTCTCAATCTAACAAAAAAATCAGAAGTGTTTCTTATTTTATATTCAGTTGAATATTTGACTCTAACACTTTTCTACATACAAAACACAAGTATCTTGAAGGTTCTTCATAATTGCATTATAGAAGAATTTAGTATGTAATAAGTAGTTTTTAAAGATTTGACATTCAAATGTAGTATCCATATGTTGGTTAATTTCTTTATGAGACCCATGATGGAAAGACTTAAAGACGAATTTGAGAAAAAAAAAAATGAAAGAAATTAGATTATCAGGTTCTGTTAAATTGTTACATGTATCTTGTTTAAATTTCTGTTCATTAATTTATATCCACCCAATTACATAAAGCAAATTTGGAGGAAATGGCTGAAGTTGTGCAATATTTTCAGTGATGATTACTTTTTCTTATTCTTGTGTTTTCTACTTAAACATGTCTGTGTCACCAGGTATTATAGTCAGACTCTTTTTTCCCCTAGATTGTTAAAATTGGTAAATGAACTTTTTTAAAAAAATCATCTTCATGTTTCAGTTAGTCTTTATTTAATACAAGGCTTTTTAGACAAGTTTTGCAGTAATATTGAAGGAACCAGTATTGAGCAGGAAGGCTCTTTTCTAGGTATTTTGTATTCTTTGTTTCACACATACCATATTAAGAACCATCAACTTTGGCTTTTACTAAGTTGCTAAATAAAGTTATAATATAGCTGTGAAGGGCTAAAGTTAGAATTGATTACATAAGAATATTTCCTACATACCTAATCTTTTAAAACAGTGAAGTATAAATTTAATTTAAAATTACTTTTAAATCTCTAGGTATAAGAACTTTTGGGAAGGATATATTTTTATTGCTTGTCATTCAAAATCTTAAAATTATACACTAAGAAGCTTCATAGCTTCAGGGTTCTAAAGCTAAATCATAAACACACAACCTATTGATTAATAGATATGATCAAGGTGTGTTCAGACTTGGCTATGGAATTTTTTTTTCTTTTTTTGGAGAGGTTTTGTTTTTGTTTTTGATTTTTTGCTGTAGGGCGCGTGTACTCGCCAGACAGAGACAGAGAGACAGAAAGCAAGAAATTACCCACCCACCCACCCCCAGGGGAATGGCCATGCCGCAATCCCCTCTCCTCCATTCTCCTCTTGGGATCCTGGGCACACACGCACACGCACCCGACGTGAGTTTAAGCCACCGGGTCCGGGACTCAAACCGCAGCCGACTACATGGGAGTCCAGCAACGTAGCTATTACACTAACTGCTGGTCCCAAGAATCTTATTTTAAATGCAAAACCCAACAAGTTGAAATACTTTCAGATACTTGTTTGGCTCACACAGACTTTAATTCTGTGTTATTTTTGTTGTTGCCAGAGAACACGAGCTCTTGCCCGAGAGTCAGGGAGAGGGAGAAAACATCCCCCAGTGTAGCATAGGTATGCATGTACCATGTGCATGGCATGTTTTCAAGCCCGCCAGTGCCGGGATTCAGTCAGCATAGTCTGCCTTCTGGGATCTTGTTTCCGTAACCACCAGATCATGGGGCTGGCTCATGAGCGTATTCTTTATAGGGAAACTCCTAAATCAGTCAGTATTAGTAAACTCACTTCCGGGGCCAGTTGGTGGCATGGTGGTTAAGGTCACTGGACTCCCACATGGGCGACTGCAGTTTGAGTCCTGGACCTGGCGTCTTGCTTTTACACTTGCCATCTCTCTCTCACTCTGTCTCTCTCTGGTAAAATTAAAATAAATAAATAAAGTCAAATAAAATAATTCTTTTTAAAAAAAGAAAACTCACTTCCTACTCTATAATATAAAACAATGATTTTACACAATAGTGACATTAAGGTGTAACAAATTTTCTGCATACAGAGCTCCTCAGTGTGTTTGTGTGTGTTGTTTTTTTTTAAAAAAAGAGAGACAATAAGTTGACGGAAGCAGAGCTGCCTGCGGTCCTGAGACAAAGTGGTAAACAGGAAAGAAGGTAAGTTTCTTCAGCATAATTGAGAAATATGGACAGTTTGAGGGCTACTTCTGCTTATAAAAGTAATGGGTAAGAATCATTTTTCCTGAGTCAATAGCATATAATGCATCTTAGCCAATGTGATAACCTCAACTATTTTTTAAGCTTTTTTTGAAATGAGCAGATGTGGGAAAAGTTGAATTAGTATGCCCCAATGTAATATTTTTGTTGAATTTTTTGTTAGAGGGTATGTACAATTGCCAGAGATTGGCAGAGCTGGGGGGGAGGGGGAGAAAGCACCCCTCAGGGAGATGACCACACTACAATCCCTTTTCCTCCATCTCCTCATTTCAGGCACTCATATACACAGATGCCCCATGTTTTTTCATGCCACCAGGTCTGGGACTCAAACAGCACAGTCATCTATGTGGGATCCAGCTGCCTTAACTACCACACCACCTGTCTGGCCTATGTAATGTTAAATTTACTTGACTGAATTTACATCAACTCTTTCACTAGGAAAGGCAAGTCAGAGAATACAGTTTATGACCCCTCCTTCCCTGCTCTCATTCTGTAGTTCCCCTGCTCCCAATCTTAAATTCAACTAGAATTCCCCAAGACTCCCAAGGTGCCAATTTCATGTGTAAAGTACTTTTTACTCTTTAGAATTAGTACTGCTTTTGTTCCTTAACAACTTCATTTTCCAAAGTCCTAGAACTCCATTTTTATTTCAACTATTGAAGTTTCTTTTTGTTTTTTTTTTTTTTTTTTTTTTTTGGAGAGGTTTTGCTATAGGGTGTGTGTGCTCACCAGACAGACACAGAGAGACAGAAAGCGAGGAATACCCCCAAGGGGGATGGCGATACGGCAGTCCCTTCTCCTCCATTCTCCTGTCGGGATCTTGGGCACACACGCACATGCACCTGGCATGAGTTTAAGCCACTAGGTCCGGAACTTGAACCCCGGTCGACTACATGGGAGTCCAGTGACAGCCATTACGCTAACTGCTGGTCCTGAAGTTTCTTAGAGCTATGAGGGATATTTGAATATTTGACTTAGGCTAGAAAAGTTTATATCCAAAAAATATGGGCTGGTTTACCTATTATTAATCTCTTGAAGATGTGCACAATACCTAGGTGGTTAATAAGTAACTGTTACATAAAATAGGGAGTAAAAATGTCCAGCCTACAGATTTCCCATCGTTGCATTGAATATAAGTACTGACTGGCCCACTTTTAAGATGAAATTTTCCTCAAAGGTATTGAAAATGGACTCTGAATTTCTCTTCAGTTCTGTATATGCCAAAAGTCTGAAAAGAGTTCAGGGGAAAGATCACTGAACCAGGATCAAGGCTTGAGTTCTCTCTCCCATCAATTGCTGTGACTCCCGGCAAGTCATTTTGTCTATGCTACATTTTCCCACCAATTAGGAAATTAATATATTAGTGGTTCTCAAAAGCTGGCACCTAGAGTACAATTCCCCAGGATTCTGGACATTTGTTTATAGCAGATATTCTCAACAGAATCTCCTCATCCCATGAGGAGAAACAAATTATTTTTAACAGGCTCTCCAAGTGATTCAGAAGCGCACTAGCAGGGACCAGCAGTTAGCGTAATGGCTATGTCGCTGGACTCCCATGTAGTCGACCGCAGTTCGAATCCTGGACCTGGTGGCTTAAACTGAGGCTGGGTGCGTGTGCGTGCGTGCCCAAAATCCAGAGAGGAGAATGGAGGACAAGGGATTGCGGCATGACCATCCCCCCTGGGGGGTGATTTCTCGCTTTCTATCTCTCTATCTCTGTCTGTCTGGTGCATGTGCACGCCCCTATAGCAAAAAAACCTCTCTGGAAAAAAAAAAAAAAGAAAACAGAAGCACTAGCAGATTTTGGAACCGTCAAGAGGACTTCTCTCCCCCCCCCCCCCCCCACCCCCCTTTTTTTTTTTTTTTTTTTTTTTTTGTTAATGGGTATGTATACTTGATAGAAGAGAAAGCACCTCCCATGGGCAGTGGTCACAAGTCAGTCCCTTCCTTTCAGGATTTTGGACGTGCACACACACACACATATGCCCAGTGCTTTTCCCAAGCACCAAGTCCAGGGAGCCATACAGTTGACCATGTGGGACCCAGCTACCTTAACCACCAGGCCATAGATCCAGCCCTAGATAAGTCCCTTTACAACATGTTTCTTGATCCATGATGTTTTCATTAGAGGTTCTGGTGGGATTTTTTGTAGTGGTTTGGGATTTATCTGCACAGTTTAATTGTTCTTGTTTGTTTTATCACTCAGAGCAATAGGTACTGGCTCAGGATGAGAGCTGGATGGAGCTAATTAATGTTATTGATTAAAACCAGCTTTTGTAAGTTTTGGAGTCTTTATTCTTAGGAGAGATTAACTTTACATTTTGTGTTTGAGAAATAAAGCAGCAGTTGGTGCTGGAGGCTACCAGTTAACCCTATGTAGTCTGTTCTTCATGCAGCAGCTAAAATGATTTTAAGTGAATAAGTCAGATGGTATGATTCCGCTTTTAAAAACTTTAATAGCTCCCCATTGTGCTGACAGTAAATTCCAAACTCCATCACAGGGATGAGTTGGCTTTGTGCCCCTCTCCCTATGTCATAGCACTCGAGCACCTCGCCTCATGGACCATCTCTGTGCCATGTAAAACATGTTCTTTGCTGTCGCAAGTCTTTTGCGCTTTCCGCTTGCACCTGTCTTCCCCACGTGGTTCAGCTGCCTCCTAATCCCCTGGGCCACACAGATCTCATTTGTTTACCCATGGCTCTCTTCTTTATTTGTATGCCTTACCTATCAGAGTAAGCTCCACAAGAGCAGGACAGTAGGTGCTCAATGGATTTTTTTTTCAGAATTATTTTATTTTTATATATTCATTCAGTTACTTTAATTTAACCAGAGAGAGAGACACAGAGAGAGGGAAAGTGAGAAAGCAAACCAGCCATCAGGTCTGGGTCTCAAACTGTGGTTGGCCATGTGAGAGTGTCCAGTGCCTTAACCACCACACCACCTGCTGGCCCCAGATATTTATTTAATAGAAGGAAGGTGATATGGAAGATGTGAGTATCCTGAGGAAGTTACCATTGGAAAATACAGATCTTAAGAAATTTGGAGGGTGATAAGGGCAAAGGCAAAGTTCTTGGGGGGCAGCTTCCTGATAAACCTTGGTTCCTTTACATCATTTTTTGAAAGAAGGGACATGATAATGGGTGTATGGTGTTTTTATCTGCCAGCACCCCACCTTCCTTTGTAGTAACAACCCCTCACTGGGTGAATGGCCAGCGATGGCCGATTATAGTAGCTCACTCCCACTCTAAGGCAGCTGCGTAGGGCCTGAGTGTGTTCTACATTCATCTGTGGAACTTAGCTCCTTCGGTCTCAACCCTCCTGTTTCTAGGTTAGGGAGGGCTGAGGACTTGCCCTTCTAACAAGTTCTCAAGATAATACTAATGCCATTGGTCTGGAGAACCACTTGCCTAAGGGATAGATGTTTGAGCCATGTCTAATTTATTTCCCTTACCGGATTTTTCATAAAGCCTGTCGCTTCGCTGGCCACAACCCATAAGGATGCAAGGCCTGAACTGCCACAGAGAAGCCAGTTGTCAACCTAACCAGGAAGTTGAGGTTTAATGAGTGAAATAAAAGTGTATATTTCAGCCAGAGCTTAGAACAAATTAACCAGATGAGCAAATTTTTGGTTTCCCAAACACATGTATCTAAGTGGAGACTGAGAAAGCTGGTTTATATAACAAAAGGGCTGAAGAGAGGGTGCACTTCAGTTTCATGGGTTCATTTACAATAATGCAAGCAGCTGACTGGCTGTTCCTAAGTATTATCATGAGCTCAGTGCTGGGAAGGAGAAAGTGTGGGAGTCACATTGTGAAATCTACAATCCTTTTGCAGCATCACAGCTCATTTGCTATAAACCAATACATTCCTTTTTGGGCAATAGCCCTGATGTTTGTGGGGTGTAACCGAAGTCTCAGGCTTATGCTTTACTAAAGCTTTTAAGATTTAAATGGACCTTGGGAACCAGCAGTTAGCGTAATGGCTATGTCACTGGACTCCCACGTTGTCGACCACGATTCGCATCCCCGACCCGGTGGCTTAAACTCATGCCAGGCGTGTGTGCGTGCGTGCCCAAGATCCCGAGAGGAGAATGGAGGAGAAGGGATTGTGGCATGGCCATCCCCCCTGGGGGGTGATTTCTTGCTTTCTGTCTCTCTGTCTCTGTCTGGTGAGCACACGCGTCCTATGGCAAAAACCTCTGCAAAAAAAACAAAAGCCAATAAAAAAATTTTCAAAAAAAAAAAAAAAAAAAAAAAAGATTTAAATGGACCTTGTATTCCACAGACTGCTCCGGACTGCTTTCCTGTCACATAGTTCAAGAGAATACATCTAATGTGGGAGCAAAGCTGAGAGATGGAGAAGCCTTAATGGCAACATTAGAGCCTTTGATTCAGTCATCCCCTAGGCCATTCCCACAGTATATGTAGGCCAATAAACTTACCTTTTTAGATACTAGGGGTTAGGACCAGCAGGTGGCATTGGTGGTTAAGGCTGTGGACTCCCACATTGCTAACTGCAGTTCAAATCCTAGACCTGGTAGCTTGCTCTCACTTTCCCTCTCTGTCTGTCTCTGGTGAGCACATGTGCCCCATAGCAAAATAATAATAATAAATCTTAAAGAAAAGGATACTAGGGGCTCTGCTAGGCTTTTTATATATATGACTTCTAATTGTCCTCAGCAACCCTATGATGCAATTAGCATTAGATCTCATTTATAAAATGAGCAAACTGATTCTCAAAGAGTTGGAATAATTCCACTCTCTTTTGAGTAGTCAGGTCTAGGCTTTTATGTACTACCCATATAGTTACATGAACTAACTAGTTGAGCATTTTTAGTAGACCAGACTTCTCATTTTCAAAATTGTTTACAGTCTCTTTTCTAGTGATAACTGCAAAAAGTCAGTTCCAAGCCAGGGAGGACAAATTGCTGGCCCATGATTCACTTAACCCTTAGTTGTGATGTGCTTGGCCTGCCAAGCACTTGTTAAGTGCTTCAACTAAAGAAAAATGAACAAGGTTTCTAGGTGCCTTCAGCATCCTGTGATCCTGTTTGCCATTCCACCTCTTACTCTCTTATACCAAACCTTTTAGCAGATGGTTTGCTACCTTTTGTTCTGGTCTATTTTCTTGCTAATAACAGATAATACCTGAAACTGGGTGATTTATTAAATTAGAGATTTATTTAGGCCACTGATGGCATATTGATTGAGGCACTGGATCCCACATGGCCAATTTCACAGTTCAAGTCCCAGGCCTGGTGACTTGAAAAACATGCTGGGCACATAAGCATGCATACCTAAAATCCAAAAAAAAATGGAGGGATTATTGTGAGCCCGCCTCCCCACCCCCACCCCCCGAGGTGATTTCTTATGTTCTCTTTCTCTCTGCCCTATAGCCAAAAACAAAAACCGAAAAAACAGAGGTTTGGGGCCAGCAGGTGGCATGATAGTTAAAGCACTGGAATCCCTTATGGCCGACCACAGTTCAAGTCTCAGACTCGGTGGCTTGAAATTCACTCAGGATGTGTGTTCCCAAAATCCTTGAGAAGGGATTGTGGTATGGCCATCCCTCCTGGAAACATGTGTGCCCTATGGCAAAACTCCAAAAATAAATAAAAATTAAAGAGGTTTATTCAGCTCATGATTTAGAGGTCTCAGGGTCACTGGGAAGTGCTCTCTTTCTCTCTCCTGTCTGGTGATCACACATACCTTCTGGCAATTCAAACAAACAAACAAACCCTGTAGCACGAAAAGTTCAGCACCAACTCAGAAAAAGGAGCCCGCCCCTGGCCAGTCCCATGAGATAATTCTGCCCTTCTATTCCTCTGGGCTTGTGATGGGAAGGGAAGAAATGAGCTCAGAGCCTTTTTCCAATTTTCTTTTCCATTCAACTGCCAGAGACATGTGCATGAACGTGAAAGACCCCTGCAATGGGGTGTGGTCACAGTGCAGTCCCTTCATTTCCCCATCTTGTCAGGATTTGGGACACACATGTACACATGCCTTTTTTTTTTTTTTTTTGGAGGGATTTTCACTGTAGGGCGTGTACGCTTCCCAGAAAGAGAGAGACATAGAGACAGAAAGCGAGGAATCACCCCCCAGTGGGTGGTGGTCATGCCGCAATCCCTTCTCCATTCTCCTCTCGGGATCTTGGGCACGCACGCACACGTGCCCGGCGTGAGTTTTAAGCCACCAGGTCCGGGACACGAACCGCGGTCGACTACGTGGGAGTCCAGCGACATAGCCATTACGCTAACTGCTGGCTCCCCACATACCTATTTTTCAAGCCACTGAGGCTGTAGCATGTTGGGCTGTAGGATCCCGTTCTCTGAGTCGCTAGGTTACAGGACCCAGCCCTTCTAATTTCTTGACGGTTGTCACATAGATCCCTTCTAGCCTTGGCAATCTCTTTTGTAGCTGGCTGCTAGGCTACATCTTTAGTTTTCCCTCCTGGAAATACTCAATTCTTTTTATTTTTATTTTTTTAATTAATTTATTTTTTTTAGAGATTTTTGCTATAGGGCACGTGCACTTGCCAGAAAGACAGAGAGAGACAGAGAGACAGAAAGCGAGAAATCACCCCCCAGGGGGGATGGCCACGTCCAATCCCTTCTCCTCCATTCTCCTCTCGGGATCTTGGGCATGCACGCATATGCGCCCAGCGTGAGTTTAAGCCACCGGGTCCAGGACTCGAACTGTTGTTGACTACATGGGAGTTCAGCAACATGACCATGATGCTAACTGCTGGTCCCAATACTCCTTAATTCTTTACCACATAATCAAGCTGCAAGTTTTTCCAGTTTATCTGCTCTGCTTCCCTTTTTATTATCAATTTTATCTTTTTAAGTCTCGTTCCTCTTTTTACTTCACCAAATGCAGTTAACAGTAACCATGCAGTTGCTTTTATTTTGCTCTAAAGTTCACTTGCCAGATCATGACTCTTAAATTGAGCATTCCATAAAGCCTCAGGGTATGGGCATCTTGCAGCCAATTTTTTTGCAATGATTAACACAGATGACCTTATCTCCAATTTCTAATAAAATATTCATTTTCCTCTGAACCCTCTTTAGAAAGGCTTTTACTGGCTCATCTTTCTACTAGTATTCCAGTATCCACCATTTAACCAGACTCTACAAGGTTCTAATTAATTTTTTTTTCTTTTTTTTCGAGAGGTTTTGCTATAGGGCACATGCACTCGCCAGAAAGACAGAGACAGAAAGCAAGAAATCACTGGGGGATGGCCATGCCGCAATCCCTTTTCCTCCATTTTCTTCTCGGGATCTTGGGCATGCACGCACACACACCTGGCGTGAGTTTAAGCCACCAGGTCCGGGACTCGAACCGTGGTCGACTACATAGGAGTCCAGTGACATAGCCATTACACCAACTGCTGGTTCCAGGTTCTAGTTTATTTGTAAAGCATTCTTGCAAGTCTTCGCCCGAATCTAGGCCCTTCTTAGAGTACTCCTCTAAACTCTTCCATCCTCTGCCCACCACTCAGTTCCAAAGCCACTTCCATGGTTTCAAATATTTGTTATCAGTAATACCCCATTCCTTGTTACCAATTTTTTGTTCTGGTTCTTATTGTTGCTAATAACAGAAAATAGCTGAAACTAGTTGATTTATAAAAGTAGAGGTTTAGGGGCAAACAAGTAGCATGGTGGTTGGCTCTGGACTTCTACATGACCGACAACAGTTCAAGCCCAGGACCTGGCAGCTTGAAAATTATGCTGGGTGCATATGCATGTGTGCCCAAAATCCTAAGAAGGGGGCGTGATTGCTGCGTGGCCATACCCCCCGGGGTTAATTTCTCACTTTCTCTTTCACTGTCTCGGGCAAGCACACACACCCTATGGCAAAAATCTTTTAAAAAGTAATACACACACACATACACACACAGGTTTATTCAGCCTACAGCTTGGAGGTCCAGGGGCCACTTCTGGTGGGTTTCTTGCAGTCACATGACATCACAGGAGAGGATGTGTTTATAGAGTGGCTGACGGTGAGCCTCTGTTCTGGTTTTGTTCCCTTCTGACAAGCCCACCAGAATCCAATCACTTAATCACTCCCAAAGGGGCCAGAGATTCAGAGTGTTAACTCCTCCATGCTCACCAGCATAATAAACAATTCCCCTAAAAATAAAAAATAAATCACTCCCAAAGACCCCACCTGTCAACAATGTGTTGGTACCAAATTTCTTAATACCTGTACAACCAGCACATGAATTTTTTTTTGGGGGGGAGAGGTTTTTTGCTATAGGGCGCGTGCGCTCGCCAGATAGACAGAGACAGAGAGACAGAAAGCGAGAAATCACCCCCCAGGGGGGATGGCCACGCCGCAATTCCTTCTCCTCCATTCTGCTCTCGGGATCTTGGGCACGCACGCGCACCTGGCGTGAGTTTAAGCCACCACGTCCAGGACTGGAACCCCGATCGGCTACGTGGGAGTTCAGCAACATAGCCATTACGCTAACTGCTGGTCCCAACTTTAAGTTGAATTTTACAGCTTGATCATCAGTTTAGCAAAGTATGGGCTTTAGAGTTTAGCTGCCTGCCCTCAAATCTTTGCTACGTAATGGCTATGTGAGGAGAGGCAAATTATTTAAACTGTGTTTCAGTTTTTTCATCTATAAACCAGCAACAAACGCTCCTACTTCAAAGCCAGTCAGGTGGCATATTGGCTGGGTCCCACATGGTTGGCTGACTGGTTTGAGTCCTGCACCCTGCAGCTTGAAAGATAGGCCAGATGCCTGTGTGTGCTGTGCACCAAATAGCAAGAGGGGAGGGGAGGAGAACGTATTGCTGTGTGGTCATCGTACCGGTGCTCACTTTCTCTCCCTCTCTCTCTGGTGAGCGTGTGCATCCTACAACAGACTATAAAAATAAAAGCTAATTAATGGACAGTTTTGAGGATCACAGAAACTGGGAAGTACTTGGAATAGCAACTGCCAGCTATTTGCTTTTTCTTCTAGAACATATAGTTGGTGTCTGAAGTGTTTGTTAACGTGAAGGAAAAAAAATGGAATTCGATCATTTGTGAGATGTTAGCTGCAACGTCTTTGATTAAACTTGTAAACTTTTGGGACCAGCAGTTGGCGTAATGGCTATGTCGCTGGACTCCCACGTGGTCAACCGCGGTTCGTGTCCCGGACCCAGTGGCTTAAAACTCATGCCGGGTGTGTGTGCGTGCGTGCCCAAGATCCCAAGAGGAGAATGGAGGAGAAATGGAGGATAAGGGATTGTGGTGTGTCCATCCCCCCTGGAGGGTGATTTCTCGCTTTCTGTCTCTCTGTCTCTCTCCGTCTGTCTGGCGAGTGCACGCGCCCTATAGCAAAAACCTCTCAAAAATAAAGAAAAAAAAAAGGACTTGTCAACTTTTAGCAGTTCATGGAGACCTTCAATAATTAATTGTATGGCTTCCCAAAGGGCTCTATTACATCTCATCACCTAAGAGTTGACTTTATGCAGTGGAAGCAACGCCTAGATTGCTCATTTATTAATAGATTTTTCCAGTCTCCAAATGAGGTTTCTTGTTCCTGGACTTGCCCTGCTGGTTGGTAATGAACTTCACACAGGATTCCCAAGGACCTGTGCTAAGCCCAGCAGAAAGACCCCTTTCTCACTTAGAAAGCTGCATCACAGAGTAGCCATGTGAAGTTCCCATTTGCTGCTTTCAGATTTCAGAACCCAAGCACCTCTCATTTACTGAATGAGGTTGATAATGCTTAAGTAAACAGCGGCTGAAAGGGCACTGCTAGGCTTTGAATTGCAAGCAGACAACAAGGATGCTGTTGATGCCCTGTCATCATGGAAGAAATTAATTTGGAAGCATCTCCAGAGAAAGATGGCTGGATCTGAGTCTCCCTTGAGACTTCTGAAAACCTCCTAGTGCAACCTTCAGTTGCTAGGAATTGCTCGCCTGGCCCTCAGCCAAGTCTTGGATTGGCGTTGGCCTTTTAAGGTTCTGGCTTTGATATCAGGTTGTTGCTTTTTGCTGCGAATGACGATAACTGTCTTGGAAACACTCCTGTTCTGACTCTCGAGATAAGGTACAGGAAAACCTGCCAACATGTGGGAGAGCTGATAGGGACCAGCACACTGCCAGAGGCCACACCGCCAGTCCAGGGCCCGTGACAAGTGACAGGCTGAGGTAGGCTCTCTGTTGCCAAGGGCCTGTTCGGATCCTGTTACATGGTTGCTACAACAGGGTTAGGCTTTAAGTGAGGATTACTTGCTCTCTGGGTGTCCTGGCTGCTATAAAGCCTCAGTTAAGGAAGTCTACTTCTGGCTGAACCTCTTGGGGACACGGTGCTTTGATGGAAAGGCAGGGAGGTTGTGTTACTTTATTCTGCAGATGAAAAATCAGAAACAAACTCAACCACTTAGAATCAGGACTGTTGAGGGCAGAATCCATGACTTGCCCAAAGTCACTCTGAAAATCACTAGTGGCAAAGTTGAGGCTAGAATTCCAGTCTCCTCATTTCCAGAACTCTCCACCTGGTGAGCTCTTCTCCGGGGCAGATGCGCCATGAGCCAGGAAGTTCTGGACTGTCAGAGAAACAGTAACCAGAAATGACTCAAAGAAGACACCGGGACCAGCAGTTAGCATAATGGCTATGTCGCTGAACTCCCATGTAGTTGACCACAGTTCACATCCCGGACCCGGAGGCTTAAAACTCATGCCGGGCGCATGTGCGTGCGTGCCCAAGATTCTGAGAGGAGAACGGAGGAGAAGGGACTGCGGTGTGGCCATCCCCCCAAGGGGGTGATTTCTCGCTGTCTGTCTGTCTCTGTCTGGCGAGTGCATGCGCCCTATAACAAAAAAAAAAACCCCTAAAAAAAAAAGAAAAAAAAAAAAGACACCAAGAAGCCCGTTACAGAATTCTTTGCCTTCCAAGACTCTTACATAAGGATACAGTGTCATTAGAAACAGCATTTCTGCTCTCCATGTAAATTCTTTTTTAATTTTTTAAAATAATTATTTATTTTATTTATTTATGTATTCATTCATTTATTTCTTAATTTGACCAGAGAGAGACAGAGGGTGAGAGTGAGAGAGAAAGTAAGAAAGCAAGCCACCAGATTCAGGACTTGAACCCTGGTCAGCCATGTGGGAGTGTCCAGAGCCTTAACCACCACGCCACCTGCTGGTCCCTCCATGTAAATTTTTAAAAGAATTATTTAATTTTATTTATTCATTCATTTATTTTAATTTGACCAGAGAGTAACACAAAGAGTGAGAGAGGGAAAGTTGCAAAGGAAGCCACCAGGTCCAGGACTTGAACCGTGATCAGCCATGTGGGAGTGTCCAGCGCCTTCACCATGCCACCTGCTGTTTCCCGCACATAAGCATTTTTGATAGACTATCTCAGAAGCTGCAGGTGGGATTAAAGGAGGCAACCTCCCCCATCTGTCTTATCAGCTGGCCTGCAAGCAGAGGTAAAAGTGACACAGGCTAATTAATGCAATCAATGGCAGCAAACAATGACGTGGAGACTATCCCGATGTAAAATGTTTAAATAGGGGCCGGCAGGTGGTGTTAAGGCACTAGACTCCCACATGGCCAACCATGGTTCAAATGTGAGACCTGGTGGCTTGAAACTCAGGCCAGTCGCACGTGTGTGTGTGCCCAAAATTCCAAGAGAAGCATGGAGGAGAAGGGATTGTGGGGAATTGGGGCATGGCCAACCCCTTGGGGAGTGATTTCTCACTTCCTCTCTCTCTGTCTTCAGTAGGCACATGTGCCCTGTAGTAAAAATCTCTCTTAAAAGAAATTTTAAATAAAAGCAAGACACCAGGGCCAGCAGGTGGCATAGTGATTGGGGTGCCAGACTCCCACATGGCTGACCGCGGTTTAAGTCCTGGTAGCTTGAAACTCACATTGGGTGTGTGTGTGTGTGTGTGTGTGTGTGTGCCCAAAATACTGAGAGAAGAATAAAGAAGGAATTGCTGCATGGCCACTCACCCAGTGGGTGATTTCTCACTTTCTATAAGTCTCTGTCTCTTGCGAGCACATACACCCCATAGCAAAGATCTCTCTTAAAAAAATAAATAAATAAAAGCAAAAACACCTGAAATGAATGTTGAGATAAAGTTTTTTGTTTGTTTGGCTATAGGGCGCATGCACTCGCCAAAAAGACAAAGACAGATAGAAAGTAAGAAATCACCCACCAACTGGGATGGCCACACCACAATCCTTTCTCCTCTTGGGATCTTGGACACTCACACACACACACACACGTCTGGCGTGAGTCCAAGTCACCGGGTTCAGAACTCAAACCGCAGTCGGCTACATGGGAGTTCAGCGACATAGTCATCACGCTAACTGCTGGTCCTGAGGTAAAGTTTTCAATTCTGCTATCCTGTGACCTGTGCTGCTTTGACAGTAATGGGCAGCTTTCAGTATGCAGGGAAGCCAGCAGTCTGTCTCTAATTCCGCCTCTCACCCTGTCCTGCCTAACAGCCTACAGACAGGTTGGTCTCCCAACATCCAAGCTTTGGGGAAAAGATAGCTTGCACAAGCTTGCTCTCTGACTAGTTTTAACAAATTATTTTTCCAAAGCATTTCTACTCTGCATACTCAGTGCAAAAGGAGATCCTAGATGCAGGTTTTTGCTGCTGTTGCTTCCCCATCCCACCCCCTGCCCCAAATAAGAATATGCCTTACCTAAACCCATGACATCATCCCCATCACCAACAGAAGGCTCTCTGACCACATATGAAATATATTAACCCAGCCCTCGGCAGATGCTTAAAGGCACTTGCTAAATACAGCAGTGCTGAAGGCTGCAACAGTGGGCCGTGCTGCTTCTCTTACAGAAACTGCATTAAATCGTTCAGGGAGCCCCGTTTCACAGTGAGTAGTGTACACTACTCGCGATTTCAGAGGGGGTGCCGATGTTAGAATGTGAGTGGTAAAACTTGGTATCAGTTACTGAACCTGGTTCTCAATGTAATGGTCCCAAAGGTTGCAAATTCGGATGCTTTTCAAGGCCAGAAAGGTAGGCTAAGTCTCTACTTGGCTCCAGCTGAGAGCTGCCTTGTGGGAATGAGGTTCTATATGGCCAGATTTTTTTTTTTTTTTTTTTTTAGTTAAGGGCACCATCATTTGCAAAATTTTTTTAAATGTTGGTAACTTACTCAAAAGATTTAAAACACCGCATTGTCCAAATAATACATACATGGGCCATGTGTTTTTGTTTTGAGAGGTATTTTGCTATAGGGTATGTGTGCTCCCTGGAGAGACAGAGACAGAATGCAGAATCACCCCCCGGGGGGATGGTCACAGCACAATCCCCTCTTCTCCATTCTCTTCTTGGGATTTTGGGCTCGTGTGCATACGTGCCTGACGTGAGTTTTCAGTTGCCGGGTCTGAGACTTGAACTGTGGTATTCTACATGGGAGTCCAACGACTTAACCACCATGCCACCTGCTGGTCCTGAGTCATGTGTTTTCTCATCAAGACTTTCCACCCTGACCCAGAATTCAAGCAACACATATTTTATTGAAATAGATGTTGCATGATCTCTTAAGTGTATAAATTTTATTATTTAAATAATTTCTTTTAACTGAAAAAAATCTAAAACCTATACAACAGGCCATAATAACCATTCTATTTCTAAGAAAAATCCTGTCAGGAAATAATGCATCTTGAAGGACAGGAGATTTTCATGTTTCATAAACGATTCCCGATGGCTTCAGCCTGGCAAACAGTGAGGACGCAGACGGTTTCTGAGCGCCTCCCCTACCCCGATCCCCTAGACTTCCTGGTTTTGGCATGGAAAGGGCCACACACTTCCTTTGTCAGGCTTTCTCCCTTCCCTACTGGTGGAAACATAATTTTCTATAGATGCACTCAAATGTTCTCTCATTAAAAAGATTTTGCTTGATTTTTAAATCAGAAAGTTACATCAAGTGTGGGAAGCCAGGCAGTGGGTATCTGTGTGCAGCTTCTGTGCTCACCACCCCGCAAGCCCGGAAGCCTGTCTCCCAGGCTTTCCCCAGGGCCTCTGAGAGAAGGGCCTTCCCACCCCCAGAAACAAAGACCTTGCCGAAATTGGAAAAGCAATTTGGTCTTTGGCATCAGATAGAGAGATTTACCTTTGGGTCAGGATGGGTGAAAACAAAGATTTACAGGGGTTGTTGGTATTTTCTTAAAGCCAACTCTGATCCATCAATGTATTTCTAAGGAAAATGTAAACTGTTCATACATTCTCTTAAGCATCACAGTGAAAAACGAGTACCCGTATGTGTGAGAGGGCAGGCAGAGGCCTCCACCTGTTCTACCCTTGGCAAAGGCCCTTGACCACACTGGTGAAAATGCCAGCTTTGCTTTGGCATGGATACCCAGGTCGTGCCATCCCACTGGAGCGCTGGTGGACCCCAAAGGCAGGGCAGGGCAGGGGGAGGGGATCTTTTGAAATGTTTCCAGGAGCTTTGTTCAGTTGTCTCTGCTCGTCTTCCAGCTCGGGAGTGGTGCGCAAATCTACAAGGACACAGATGAGACCAGGGGTCTGCTGACGTTCCCTAGGGAAGACTTGGCTTGGAGTGTGGCTGCCTGGATTCGAAAATGTGTCCTTGACTCCATGGAATAGTTCTTGTAGTTTTGCCTGGAAGTGGGCAGAGAGAATCAGACACATGAGGCTGCTGGCTCCAGGGCGTCCTTTTCCTTTCATCTGAGCTGTGACCCGTCTCCCTACCTGCTGTCTCCCTGTCCCAGCCAAGAAAGGTTTTAAGAGGTTTAAATTCCTATTCATGTCAGAAGGTAGAGTTGAGCCCTGCCCCATGGGAGGATTAACCGAAAGGGTGTGTGGTCCCTCAGCCCTGGTATCCGGCCCGCTGGAACCACTCTGCCTGTAGGGTCCCTGAATGCAAAGGGGTGGTTCAGGAGAGGATCCCTGTCCTGGAAGGCTGCAGACCTGTCCTCACCAGCCCTGCAGTGGATGTGCACGGCTTCTGTAAGGGCAACTTATTTCCTTCTTTGGGGATTCCAATTCCTCCTTCGTAAACTAAGGAAGATTTCCTGTGCCAGGGACAGCAGGGCTCCCAGGGACATGGGCCTGGCCTCTCAATTGCTATACTGTCTGTCCTTGCCAACAGCCTCTGAGCTTTGCTCCTGAGCTCAGAGGGAGCAAAGGACGGAGGAAGGTTACCCAAGCCTTACTTGGCAGATTCCAGGAGCTTGATGGCCTCTTCGTTTCTGCCTTGTTCCATACACAGCAGGGCTAGCTCCAGCAGGGCATTTGGGATCAGGTAGTGGTCATATTTAATCTTTTTCTCACTGCAGAACAAAGGAGGAAGTGGCTCACTGGCCTTACCTTTGAGAGGTCCTTGGGGTCCAGTTGAGGAAGGCTCCCACTACCTAGCTCCGAGAGGCCAGAGCCACAGCTCGACCTTCCCATTCTCTACCCCAGCAGCCTGAGGCACCTGTCACATCCTTGGCCCACCCCGTCTCAGTGTCTACACCCTGTCCCCAGGTTAAATGGTTTATTAAACTGGGAAGTTCTCCTGTGTCTAGTCTGGCTCCCTCTGACCCACCCTCCATGCTGCCTCAAAGCCATCCCTTGAAGGCCTAAGTCTGCCCTGGCTGGTCTCATTCCTGGTCTCTTCTGTCCGCAGGATAAAGTTTAGCCTTGTGAACAAAGGCTCCAGGCCCCTCTCAGCCTACCCTCCTACTGTGTCTTCAGCCCTTTCTGTAGCTTCACCCAGGCAGGACAGGTCCGAATCACTGTCACCCCAACTTAAGGTGTTTCTCCAATGCCTGGGCATGCTGCAGCTACGCCACTTAAAACTCTTTCTCCGCCTGCTAAATCTCCAATTTCAGTGTCAGCCCTGGAAAGCCTTTCCTGGTGTCTCCCACTAGGCTTAGACCCTTCCTCAGGGCACCTCCTATCATCTCTGTGGTCCTTGAGCACAGCCTGATTAACCCAGGATGGGGTCCCTGCTGCCATCCCAACGAGGGCGGTTTGGTTGAATCACGACCTCCAGGGGGCGGTGTTCATCAGAAATGGTGTGGCCGGGCTCCCGAAGCTGGGCCCTCTGGTGGGGGCTGAGTCTGACTGATCCACGGCTGGCATGCCCCGTACTGGTGTCTGTACACGTGTGGTGAGTGTCTGTGGGCTGGGGAGCCACTGCAGCAGGTGTGAGGATGAAGACGCCCTGAAAGGTCTACCCAGGAGACCCAGGCCCAGCAAGAGCAGCCCTGGAGGCACTTACTTGGCAGGGATGCTCCTGAAATTCTCCTCAGCCTCCTCCATGCGGCCCAGGTACTTCAGACACAGCCCCTTCAACAGTTTCACCAAGCACTCGTCATCCACTGAGTACTCATTCTCTGAAAATAAGGGTGTGGGAAGGCAGGTTTGCTCACTTCTGCAACAGTTACGCACAGAACCCCTACTCTGCTGGGCCCAGGGCACTCAGGTGACTCAGATGTGCCCCTGTCCTCAGGGGACTCCCATCTGAGACAGACAGATACTGAGACAATAGCAACACAATGAGGTCCAGACTGACTGAAGGAAGTCCAGGGGCCGTGGGAGCCCAGAGGAGGTTTGACCCTATTTAGAGGACAAGGAGCTGACATCGGAGATCAGTCTAGAACAATAAGGGACAGTTACTAGGGTGCAGAAGTGAGGAAGGACATTTCTAGCACAGGGAACCTTCAACTGGAAAGACCTGACCTAGCTCGTTAGGCACAAGCGCCCGAGGGTTGTCACCTGGGCCCTTTTCCAGCATCTCTTCGGTGTTGGTGATAATCTCAAGGATTCCATCCGTGAGTGCCGGCTGCTTCCCAATCACAGCATAGCCATTCCAGATGTACATCATCTCCTGGGGGCAGGGGGGTAAGTCAGTTCTGGGTTTCGTCCCCAATGGGGCCTTTGCAGTTTTCCCATCTGCAAAATGGGCAGCCTGCATCAGCGGTTCACTAAAGGCCCTTTTTGCTCGAATCGTTCACGACAAGTCTTAGCCCACACAATGAAGCCGTGAGTTTGAGGGGAGTATGGGAGGATGTTTATCACATATTTATTATTGAGCTCTCGCCTTACCCCAGTGAGGATTTAAAATGGACCTATGTTCTCAGGATTCTGCTCATAGCTGCCAAGATATCTCAGCTACTTTTCTGCTCGTGGCTTCCCTGGGTATTATTATACCCTCTCTCTCTCTCTCTCTCTCTCTCTCTCTCTCGACCCCTCTGTCTAAACTCCTCACATACCCAGGGAACCAGCAGTTAGCATAATGGTTATGTCACTGGACTCCCACGTACTCGACCACGGTTCACGTCTCGGACCCAGTGGCTTAAAACTCACGCCGGGCACGTGTGCATGCATGCCCAAGATCCCGAGAGGAGAATGGAGGAGAAGGGATTGCGGTGTGACCATCCCCCCTGGGGGGTGATTTCTTGCTTTCTGTCTCTATGTCTCTCTCTGTCTGTCTGGCAAGCGCACGCGCCCTATAGCGAAAAAAACTCTCCCGCCGCCCACAAAAAAAAAAACCCCCCAAAAAAAAAAAAAAAAAAAAAACTCCTCACATGCCCACACTCTCCAGGAAGTCCTTCTTGCTTCAGCTGGCAGAGCCTCCTCCTACACTGGAAAAACCATACTTAAGCACTTCAGGACAAAAGAGTTTATGCCACCTTCTCTCTCAGTCCCCAGAGCAATGGGCTCCGTAGTGGCTACTCACATTCCATTTCCTTTAAAACTGAATTACGAACATGAAAAACTCAAACATGTCCTGACTCCATTTCTCACCTTAACTGCTGGGAAGCTCAGCATACTAAATTAAATGTTTATTCAGAGTAACTCTGTTAGCTTAGGTTAGCATTTCCTAAACTAGCAAACCAGGTAATGGTTGTGAAAGGGAATTGTATGTACGAAGTTCTAGAAAAACAATACTGTTGTGCTTTTTGTTGTGATCTTCTAGGAAGGGAATTTACATTTAGACCAGTATTTCTCACATTGTTCTGTGGTTCGGAGTTAGCAAATGATCCACTGAAATCAAAAGAGGTGAGGCCAACAGATGGCAGAGCGGTTAAGGCACTGGACTCCCACAGCGCCAACCGCAATTCAAGTCCCAAACCTGGTGGTTCGCTTTCTCACTTTCCCTCTCTGCATCGCCCTGATCAAATTTTAAAATAATAAATAAATAAAACTTTTAAAAAATAATAAAAATAAAGAGGTTCTGTGACCAAATAAGTTAGGGAAAG
>NW_006159682.1:1004378-1019048 GCF_000334495.1 Tupaia belangeri chinensis | reverse complement strand
CCACATATTAAGCTTCTTGCAGACTCACCATGCAGATTAGCATATGAAGTCTACATTAGATGAACTTTAAGCCATCTTTCCAAATATATTTAATCACAGAAATCACTTTATACAGAAATAACATTTTGGAGTTTGGGAAAATCACCCCTACATTTTTGGTAGAGTTCCTTCCCCATTCTTCCTACAATGTCTCCCTCCTTCATTTGATAGTAATATCTTCACTATCTAGTTTAAATATTCTTTGGAAATATTCAGGATATGGGCTCTAAATAAAATTCTACATAAATATCAAACTTTTAAATTTATAAAGTGTTTAACATATTTTATCAGTTGATTCTCAAATACAGGCAGGGTAAATATTCTACAGACCATTTTACACTAAAGAAATACTGCTGTTAGTTAGGATGTGGGCAAGGCCCATTTTACATGAAGCAAAGAGGGAACCGATTTAAGCCAAGACCAGAAAAAGGTCTCAGAAGCAGAACTCCTCCTAATTTTCTGGCTGTCTTACTACTTACTAGTTTTCTGGTTGTCTTACTACTTACTAATTTTCTGGCTGTCTTACTACTTGAGTAACAAAAACTCTCAGCAAACTGAGATCTACTCTAATACCTGCTCCAGTCATGCATGGAATGAGTGTCATGGCCACAGCTCAGAATATGGCCACGGAGCCAGAGTGCCAAGTTCAAATTCCGACTCACCACCTCCCTGGTTGACCTGGATACTTGATTTTACTTTCTACTTCTCTCAGGCCTATCACCCTCATCTGTAAAATGGGGATGCCACTCAGATGGTGGGTGTGAGGTTCAGGGAGGAAAAAGGCAACAGGAGCCTTGGCGTGCCCAGCGACGACGCTGGCTCGTATTGTGGATTCAGCCGTGAATTGGTGGTCCCAGGCCTCAGAAAAGTTGGTGGACGAGGAGAACAGTGTAAACAACAATCATAATCATCAAGATAGACCAAGCTAGACGGAAACCAACAGGCTGGGAACACAGACGGGGTGACGCCTCTGCCTGGGGCCGGGTGTGGCTGCCTAGGAGAAAAGGGCTGTGGCCTACTACCTGTCTCCCCACGCCTGCCGGACCAGCACCTTCTAGGGGGCAAAACTGGGCCAGACTCATCTGTGTGCCTCTCCCTAGTCTCAGGTGAACTGTGAAGCCCTTTCTAGGCCCTGAAGGCATGCGGCAACTTCTCCCTCATCCACTTCCGGCTCTCAGCTAATCCCCACAATCCTAAACCGGAAGGAGACCTTGCTACCCACCAGAGCAGGGATTGGCAACGAGACGGGGTTGGGGGAGAGGTAGCGTCTGGACTTGCGGATGGCAAACTTCTCTGTGGGTAGAGATTTCCCAGCAATCTTGAGCTTCAGGCCTGGCACAGCTCTGCAAAAGAGATGGGGAGTGCAGGGAGTAGGAAAAAGCAAGAGAGGGCTGAGGGTCTGCAGCCTTGGCTCAACTTGTGTCTGGGCCTCCGTTTTCCCATCTGCATGATGAGTCCTTTCTGGGTCTCACACACCCTATGGCTATGGTTTACTGCAAGGGCCCTGCCCCAAACGTGGCCACTGCCTGTGGTGAGGCAAGGCTTCTCTACTCCCGCTGGCAGAGGTGAGACTGTACCCAAACACCTGTCGGCCTGCCCTACCTCCCAGTATCTCTCCTCCACTCTCAGACCCCATTTCCCAGGAGGCTCAAGACAAGTCTAATCCCAGTTTCACAGGGGAGACTGACACCCAGAAAAGGGGTGGGACCTACTCATGATCAAACAGCTCAAACCCTCAATTAGCTCTGGCCTCTGAGTTCTGACCGCCTCCACCGTCTCCAGGATGGAGCCAAATGTGCGTGGCCAAAGCGGGCCTCACCCACCCTCCAATTCTGCCATAGTTTCTGGGTGTGGCCGTTTAGCCTCAGGACACAGTTGGATGTGAGGTCCCTGCAAACTTCCTCCCTGCTGATCTCGCTAGCCTGGATCTCCTCATCTCTAAAGGAAGGTTGTGACACCTACCCCTACAGGCTTTCTGGAGGAGTTATGTGAGATGGGGACATGGTGTTTGCTGCAGCAGCAGGCACTCTGCATGAGATCGACGTCCCGTCACTGTGACAGTGGCAGCCCAGGAAGCTCCCACTGCAGCCACCTCCAGGTCTGCAAACTAGGGCTAGCCTTGCCATGACTGGGGAAGCACTAGGTGCCAGGCTGAGCTCTGCTCTAAAGACCTTTGTGGAGACAAAGGCTGGTGCAGATAAGGATGAAAACAGCCACCCCTGAGGGGACAACTTCCTGGGCTGCAGCTCCTAAGCCAGCCTCTTTAAAGAATTATCCAGATTTGCAAAACAACCCTGCCAGGCAAAGGCTCGGCCCTGGAATCATCCAAGCTGACACAGCTATGACAGGGCAGGGGCTGGGTTTATCCTGCTTGACTCCAGCTGAGGGCCCTCTGCTGTGCCTGAGGGCACCAGGTACACTCAGCACAACGGAGCCCTCCCCTCCTGGACCACAGCATCCACACCTGTCTTACCAACCAAGCAAGCAGCAAGCAGCAGGGGTGGTGATGAGTACATGGCGTGACCTGGGGCAGGGAGCTTAGGGCCCTGGGAAGCCACCACGCCACCACCGCCCTAGTGCCCACAGCTCCAGGTGGTATGGGCAGAACCTGGCTGATCTATCCCCAGAGGGCCTACGATGAGAGCACGAGGAGGGGACCCACCTAAATAACTCCACTTCGTCATCCCCGAACGGCTTGTAGTCCTCCTTCCCGAACATGCTGAGGTAGGCGGCCTTCATGTAGATGTAGGTGGCCTGTGTGAGACAGAGCAGGGTCAGAAGTGAGCAGCCCTCCCTCGATCACAGCACCTGGGACTGGCACTGGCACAAGCACCTCCCTGGCACTCGCTGTGGCCCAGGCCAGGCCCGCGTTAAAGCAGCCACCCTCTCCCCTCTGAAGCAGGGGTAGGAAGGACCAAGCAACCAGGAGGTGGGCAGGATACGCGGAGGCAGGGATGGCACACGACAGGGAGGGCACTCAGGCTTCAGGAAAGCGATGACTCTGAGTGGGCCGGGGAAGGAAGATGCAGAGATCCAAGGAAGGGCCTTCCAGCCAGGGCGCGCAGGAACAAGCAGGGAGGGGTAGATGTGTGTAGGTGGGATACGAGGCAGGGCGTGTGCATGCCAGGGAGCGAGCAGGGTCCAGGGTCAGAGCTTGGTGGAGGCCATGAGGGGAGACCTGGCCTTCTGTGTGTGTGTGTATGCCAGGCATCTGGCACACTCTACCTCCCTCGATGCCAAAGACAATGCCAGAAAAGAACCTGTACCCCACACCTGCTTCCTGGGGCCCCAGAGTTCCTGGGGGCAGAACTGGGAGTTAACCACAACCATGCCTGATAAGAAAGGCGCCAGGTACAGGAGACACCCCCGCAGCCTGGAGAGTCACCCCTTCCCCCGGCCAAGTCCCCTGAGGAGCCTGGCTCTGTGCTGCCCCCATGTGGCCGATCTCTGAACTGCAGTGCCTGCCTCCTGGAGAATACCTGCCAGTGGCCAAGCTGGAAAGGCAGGGGTGAAGGAGGAACAGGAGCAGGACATCCGGGATCTCCTCTCAGCAGGAGGCAGAGCGCCGCCTCCACCTAGCAGCCCCACCCGTGCTTCAGCCAAAGAGGAAAAGCTGGGAAGAGCCTCCCTCACCGAAACCTGTGAGGTGTCACCCCTGCCATGGAGACGCCAAGTCCTAGACTTCGCCTTTTGCCTAGCTCCCAGATCCCCCAGCATGGCATACAGTGCGCCTACAGCACCAGCCTCCACCCTGCCCCCTGCTCCTTGCCACAGGGATCTAGCCCACGCTGTCTCCTACCTGGCCCCTGCACCTGCGCCCACTCCCACTCCATGAAAGCCAGTGGTCATAGGGCAGCCATCCCAATCTGAGGTTGGATCACACCTCTGCTGCTACCAGATGGTGAGACGCCCTCCGTCCACCTTCCTGCTTGTCCACCCCGGCCTCCACCTCCTTAGATCGAGTAGCCTTGCTGTTCCACGTCTCTGCGGCATCCCCTTGGACAGGCCGACCCCACAGCACAGCCCACCAGCCCGCCACCGTAGCTTGCTGTGCTCTTTGCTGCTCTGGGGGAACCTGACTTCACACGACAACAACTTGCATGCGTTTCTTGTCTTTCCCTGCAAGCATGCGAGCCTCGAGACAGGCCCCGGCTTGGTTACCCCTGTGTTTCCACAGGACTTGGCATGTGGGGGTGCCCAGCAACTCAGGTGGGGTTTCTAAAGCTTTCATCTAAATCACAAGGTTGCACGGGCTCTGGGGCTGTTAGAATAAAGCCCAGCCGGTCACTCAGGCCTCCACGGTCTGCCTGAACCCTTTTCCTGTGTCATCGTCTGCCATTTCCTCCCCACCACTCCTGACCCTCCACTCCTGTGCTGTTCCTCTCCCTTCTGGAAGGCGAGATGCCACCGTGCCTTCTCCCTCAGGTCTCGGCCTGGCTCGTTCCTCTGAGAGCCACTACTTCCCCAGACAGCTGGCCCTCACGAAGCCACTAGGGCTGGGATGGATACAGTGACCAAGAGCAGTTATACCTAAGTCACCAAGGGCTGTAGCAGGGCCCCACTGGTGGAAACGCAGCCATGTCCCCTGACAGAAGCGCTGTCTTCCCAGGGTGGTCTGACGTTTGTCCCTTGACCCCACAAACGCTTTTTTGTTGAGTTACTCTACCAGTCTATGCCAAGTCAGATGGCCTTGGTCTTCAAGACGCTACAAGTGGCTCTGAGGAAGAAGGCCCGCCACAGTACCCTGCCTCCTACCGCAGAAACCTCCCCAGCCACACAGAGCCTCTTCCAGCCCCGGCTTCCAAGCCCTTGCTCTTGCTATGGCGTGTCCTCTCATGTCCATTACCTGGCCACCCGAATTCCTCCTCCGAGACTCAGCTCAAAGGTTTCTTCTTTCAGAAGCCTCCCCTTTCCCGTGTGTTCGAGACTCAGCTCAGAGGTCTCTTCTTTCAGAAGCCTCCCCTTTCCCGTGTGGGTGGACCCAGCTGCCCGCCTCACTCTACAGAAGGGCACCCAGAATCACGTTTAGTTTAAAAAGGATCCCCAAGCTTTGCTTCTATTAGGGGTGGGAGGCAAGAAGGAATGGATGCCAGGCCATCGGGCTGGGCCGGGGGAAGGCCTTCTGCCTCAAGGTGGCCTCCGGCAAGCCCAGCTTCCTTGGGAGGCCTCCGAGTCACACAGAGCCATCCTCAAATTCAGTGTCATCACCACCTGCTAGATGCGCCAGGAGAGACCTGCTCTTGGCCTCAGTGTCCCCACTTGCCCAGTGGAGACAGTAAGTCAGCCGGAGTGGTGTGGAAGACACATGCCAGACACACTGTGAGAGGCCAGTGAGCACCTGCTCCCTGCCCACCCCAGCTGTCCCAGCCAGAGTCCCCCTTCAGGTCAGAGGCTGGGCAGGGCACAGAAGAGGGACTTCATGCAGAAGCGGGGGAAGAAGAGACGGAGACAAGATGCAGATGACAAAAGGGTCTCTTAACATGTGCCGTTGTAGATCAGTCCTAGAGGTCGCCTGAGTGCTCGGCAGGCTCCTACGGCCCAGCTGGGCCTGGTGAGCAGTGCCAGGAGGGTTGGGCAATGTCTGCACGGGTCAGGATATTGCCCTGAGACACACCGGCTGTGTCCCGATACCAGACCGGAGGCGCGCTGCTAGGCGTGTGCACCCTGAGACGGGCTCTGCCTGCTTCTCTTATGTTTCCTGGACTGTTCCTGCTGGCTCTAAGACTCCTAGTTCAAATTGTGTGCTATCGTCACTGAGATGATAGCTAAGATGTATCTCAGCACTTACCGCAGGGTGCTTCTTCTACGGTGGCTGGGTGTGTTCTGCCTTGTCTACACGGCCTCTCCCTGACGCTACTTCCTGCAACACCACCCCACTTCTCTTCTGGAGAACCACCCCGCTCCTGTTCTCATCTATGAGAAGACTTCCTACCCCTCTGTTCCAGGCACTGACATAGGCCAGACTAGTGAGGTTCAACTGTGGGACAACGAAGTGACTGGGGGCAGCTCACGGCCACCTGGCCTGTCACATGGTGAAAACCTGCCTGTGCACCAAGGTGTCACTGAGGAGGACCAAGCCAGGTGACCTAATGTTTTTTGTTTTATATACTTTTTTGCCATAGACAATGTGTGTTCAATGGAGAGAGACAAAGAGAGGGAAAGTGAGAAATCACTCCCCAGGGGGATGGCCATGTGGCAATCCCTTCGCCATTTTTCTCTTGGGATTCTGGGCATGTGCACACATGCACCCAGCATGTTTTTCAAGCTACCGGGTCCGGGACTCGACTGTGGAGTTGGCCATGTGGGACCCAGCACCTTAACCTCCATGTCCCCTGCTGGATCCAAATGATGTAATTTTCATTCCTGGGTCCAGCCTTACCTGAATCCGATACACCAACAGGCCTATATGGTTTAGCTATATGAGCCAGTGAACGTTTGGTGTTCTGTGATACACCAACACCGTGGCCACTGCCCATGCGACTGTTGAAAGTTTAATCACTTAACGTGAAATAAATCCTAAAGCGCTCCATCTCCAGTTGCACGAGGCCCATTTCAAGAGCTCCGTGCTGGTGCCTGGCGTACTGACATGCAGAAATAGGACATTTCCAGCACTGCCGAGTTCTGCTAGACTGTGCCTGCCAGGCAGTGTGAGCCGATCCTGTCCCTTGTGACTAACGGTCTCCATGGCACACTGGAGTTACAACTTTCTCTGCTCCTCACAGTCTTTGGTTCCTTCCAACCTGAGCCCTGCTGGAATGCACGGTTCTGTTTAGGTTCTGCTGACCCCTCTGTGGCAGTCAGGGGTCTGGAGCTCAGTCTGGGACACGTGGCCAGACTGGGTCAGCCTGTCTCCCAGCCGCCCCCCCCCCCCCCCCCCCCGGCGCCCCGCCCCCCTGTTCTCATCTATGAGAAGACTTCCTACCCCTCTGTTCCAGGCACTGACATAGGCCAGACTAGTGAGGTTCAACTGTGGGACAACGAAGTGACTGGGGGCAGCTCACGGCCACCTGGCCTGTCACATGGTGAAAACCTGCCTGTGCACCAAGGTGTCACTGAGGAGGACCAAGCCAGGTGACCTAATGTTTTTTGTTTTATATACTTTTTTGCCATAGACAATGTGTGTTCAATGGAGAGAGACAAAGAGAGGGAAAGTGAGAAATCACTCCCCAGGGGGATGGCCATGTGGCAATCCCTTCGCCATTTTTCTCTTGGGATTCTGGGCATGTGCACACATGCACCCAGCATGTTTTTCAAGCTACCGGGTCCGGGACTCGACTGTGGAGTTGGCCATGTGGGACCCAGCACCTTAACCTCCATGTCCCCTGCTGGATCCAAATGATGTAATTTTCATTCCTGGGTCCAGCCTTACCTGAATCCGATACACCAACAGGCCTATATGGTTTAGCTATATGAGCCAGTGAACGTTTGGTGTTCTGTGATACACCAACACCGTGGCCACTGCCCATGCGACTGTTGAAAGTTTAATCACTTAACGTGAAATAAATCCTAAAGCGCTCCATCTCCAGTTGCACGAGGCCCATTTCAAGAGCTCCGTGCTGGTGCCTGGCGTACTGACATGCAGAAATAGGACATTTCCAGCACTGCCGAGTTCTGCTAGACTGTGCCTGCCAGGCAGTGTGAGCCGATCCTGTCCCTTGTGACTAACGGTCTCCATGGCACACTGGAGTTACAACTTTCTCTGCTCCTCACAGTCTTTGGTTCCTTCCAACCTGAGCCCTGCTGGAATGCACGGTTCTGTTTAGGTTCTGCTGACCCCTCTGTGGCAGTCAGGGGTCTGGAGCTCAGTCTGGGACACGTGGCCAGACTGGGTCAGCCTGTCTCCCAGCCCCCCCCGACACGTGGCCTCAGCCCACCTTGGACCAGGAGTTCTCCTTGCTGAGTAGGTCGGCGTAGAAGTAGGCCATCTTCCACTGGCCCTTGTAGGTGAAACACCACATCAGCTCCCAGTAACACATGTGGTGAAACTGCTTCCAGTGCTGCTGGGCCTCACAGCACTCCTCGAACCGCCGGATGGCCTGCGGGCATCTGCTGGTCAGCCTGGCGTGTGCCGCCCCGCCCCGCCACGCCCTTGGTGCCCTCCCAGCTCCACAGCAGACCTGGCTTATCCCAGGGCATGGTGGTTCAGCCTGTGACAAGCTCAGGAGGGGGCCAAGGTGCCAGAACTGCCTCCAGCCCTGGCTCTACCCACTAAGTTATGTATGAGCTTGGGCCCAGCTAGGACTCTGGTGTTTTGGTCACAAAAGGTAAGGGAGGGACAGAGTTGTAATGCATGGAATAAGAGTCAGTGGACAGTGTGCCTCGGTGTAAACGCCACAGGTTCCAGAAGCTTCCATGAGGTTATCTGGACTGGGACATTTGTCCTGCGGCCTGGGAATCACAACCAGGGCCAGCTGGACACCTCAGAACTCCACACTTTAGTCTGTCCTGGGCCTTGGCTCGGTGCTGGGGTCTCTGCCAGGATCATGACCCTCCCCATCTTAACCCTTTCTGTGGATCCCTCACCTGCCAGCACCGCCCTCACTCACCGAGCCCTCAACAAGCTGCCTTTCCCACCCCCGCGTCCCTCAAGCACCGTCCTCTCCAGGAATACCGTAGGCCTGGATCTCCCATCAGTCCTACTCACCTCAAACGCGGCTCCTCCCTGGTCTCCCCGACTGCCTCAGGTGGCAGTGCCTCCCCGCGCCTGCTCTCTGCTTGGCCTCTCCGCGCATGGTCACCACATAGTTGACTGTGGTCCCCCCGGCCCCATCTGCCCTGTCCCTGAGTCCGTCTGTGTGTGGCTGACTTTTCTGCTAGTCTGGGAAACTGCGGGGGACCCCACCACCGTCCAGACACCATCACTCACCGCATCAATGTTGCCTTTAATGGCTTCGATCCGCCCAGCGAAGAACAGGAAGATGGCACCCTGCAATGACAAGCACGGGGGTCCGGGGGTCCATGGGGCATTTGTGGGCTCGGGATGCCTGGCAGTGGGCGGGGCTCACCTTCGGGTATCGATTCAGGTAGGGCTTCAAGAGCTTCTCGGCCTCCTCGATGTTAACGTTCCCGGTACCTGGGTGGGAGGGGACACACATGCCACCACCCCGGCTCCAGTCATCCTCCCAGCAGCCTGCTAGGGGGTTCTCAGGACTCGACCTGCCCTCTGTGAAAGGGGTAATGTCCTTCCTATCTCCACCGGGAGGCAGGGATTAAGTAGCACTCCAGCATGTCACCGGGTTCACAGCCTGGAGCTCACGGCCACCAAGATAGTGCTCAGAACCACGGGGCTCCCTGCAGTGTCATCACACCCCCACGGAGCACAGCCGCCCCACTGCACAGAGGAGAGCACGGGGGCTGGTGAGGCAGTGCGTGGTCACCGGCCAGGCCCAGGTGCCCGGCTCTGCTGTCATGGTTCAGGGCCCCCTCCCCAGCAGGGCCTGGCAGCCCAGCGCCCGCCCGCTCCCCGCAGATGGCCGCTCCTACCGAGCACGAAGGTGAGGAAGGTGTGGTAACACAGGAGCAGCATGACACAGAGCACGGCGCGGAAGCTGTGCCCCGACGCGCCCTCCTCCAGCTGCAGCAGCCCGTAGTCCTGGGGACAGAGGGACAGGCTCAGAGGCCCAGGAGCGGCAGGGACTGGGAGGTCCCCGGCAGCTGTGAGGGTGCCAGAGCAGGGGCGTACGGGCTCTGGACTGGGTCCAAAACTGACAAGCTGTCAGCCACTCCCAGGCACTGGGACCCTGAGCAAAGGGCTATCTTTCATGGACCTCAGCCACCTTCTTGGGAGAGGCCAGGGCAAGGCATGGCTGGGACTTGTGGGTTCCCTACCCGTTTCTCTCTGTGCTGGGCACTGGGGCCCTGGAAGTCCAGGTCTGGCCAGGAAGAGGAAGACAAGGAGGCAATAATCCTAACTACCAGCTCAGGCATCTGGGAAGGCTTCCTGGAAGAGAGGTCTCTGGAGCCTGGCTGGGAAGGAGCTGGGAGCCCTTGCCCCTCTGTCCTCCAGAACCTCTTATTGGTTCTAAACCACAAATCAGACCTGCCTCACCCAGCATCAAACCCTCATGGCTCCCCTGCCTTCGGGACAAAACGAGTGAGAGATGGCACTGAAGGTCCCTCTCAGTCAGGCCCCCCAGCCTTTTGGCCTGGCCAGGTGGGCCACAGCGTCCAACCCTGGGCGTTCCTCCTGCTCTTCCTTCCCTTCACCACCCTGAAATCCTGCTCATGTCTCAGGGGCCTTTTATTTTCTTAAGAGATTTTTGGTATAGGGCACGTGTGCTCCCCAGAGAGACAGAGTCAGAAAGCGGGAAATAACCCCCTGGGGGGATGTCCATGCCATAGTCCCTTCTCCTCCAGGGATCTTGGGCATGCACGCACATGCACTGGTGTGAGTTTTAAGCTGCCAAGTCCAGGACTCAAATCGCAGTCGACTATGTGGGAGTCCAGTGACATAACCATTATGCCATCTGCTGGTCCCATCGGGGCCTTAAGAAAACAAAACTGGGGGTTGGCTCTGTAGCTCAGTGGTTCAGGGAGCCAGATCCCACATGGTCATCTATGGCTCAAATACTGGCTTCAATGCCTTGAAATGGCATAATGGTTATGTCGCTGGATTCCCACATAGTTGACTGTGGTTCGAGTCCTGTACCTGGCAGCTTAAAACTAACACCAGGTGTGTGTGTGTGTGTGTGCCCAAGAGGAGAATGGAGAAGGGATTGTGGTGTGGCCATCTCCCCGGGGGATGATTTCTTGCTTTCTGTCTCTCTGTCTCTTTCTGGTGAGTGCACACACCCTACAGCAAAAATCTCTCAATAAGAAAAAAAGAAAAACACACCAGGCACATGTACACGTGTGCCCCAAATCCTGACAGGATGGAGAAATGGAGGATAGGGGTTGTGGCATGTCTGCATCCTGTTGCGGGGTGCCTTCACCTTCTCTCCACCCCTCTTTCTCTTATCTCCCTGTGTCTCTCCCTGGAAAGTACACAGGCCCTCTGGCAATGAAAAATTAAAACAAAGCTGAAAGGGTCTCGGGGCCTCCAGCCAGTGTCCCTGAGGGCACGGGATGGCCGATACCGGCCTCTCTCTCTCTCTCTCTCTCTCTCTCTCTCTCTCTCTCTCTTTTAACTTGCTATAGGGTTTATGTGTTTGACAGAGACAGACAGAGAGAGAGAAAATGAGAAAGCACCGCCCACAGGGGGTGGCCATGCCACAGTCCCTTCTCCTTCCATCTCCTCAGGATTTTGGACGAGTAGCACATGGAATGTCTTTCAAGCCACCAGGTCTGGGACTCAAACTGTGCAGTCAGCTGTGTGAAATTCGGTCTCCTCAACCACACCACCTCGCTGGCCCTATAGCAATGTTTCTTTTAAATAAACTTAAGTCCAATTATGAGGCCTTTTTGAGAGGAAGAATATGTATGTAATAATATAAAAGTTCATTGGCGTGACAATTATCAGGAAGGGCCAGAGGAAATGCCCATCTTAGAAGCATTTATCTGAGCTGTATACAACCCCCTGTTTTACTGAAAAGAGGCTCTGAGGAGGAAGAGACTTGCTCAGAGTCACAAGTAGAAGCGGGTGAGACTGGACTGACTCAGGACCTTCAACTTCCAGGCCAAAGCTCCTTCCATCACACCAGGCCTCCTCTACCAGGGAGCTCTCCCTGATGTGCTACTTTCAATTGGGGGCTGGTACTGCTTTTTCCCTCACTAAAGCCTCTGGTGCTTGCGTTCTCTAGTTTACCCTCAAGGTCCAAAGCACAGCAGGGCTTCCCTTGGGCATCTCCTGGATGAGGTAGGACCCCCAGAAAACGGTCCTGAGGGAAAGACTTGCTACAAGTGTTGAGATGAGGGGGTGTCTCAGGGGAGAAGGACCAGGCTCCTGGCACCTGTCAGGCTCAGGGGCTGGGACTCCAGGCTGCCCTCCACTCCCACCCCCACCCCAGAGCCTCCCCACCCCGTGGAAGGCCAGGCCAGGATCACTGGCCCATTAGACTGGAGAAACGACTGAGGGCCAAAGAGTCTGGGCTTCATCCAGGCTGCAGTCAGGGGGCTTAGCCAGGACTGGCCCCAGGCCCTGCAGCCCCTCAGCCCAAGCCTGTCCAGCCCAACAGGTCTGGAGCTGGAAGGCAGGTGGTTACCTTGTTCCCTGAAAACCCCACGAACTCCAGCAGCCGCAGGATCCTGGTTGGGAGCATGGACAGCGTCTGTGGGCACAGAGGCAGGTGGGCATGTGGGGGCCCAGCGAGGGGCAGTGACCCCACTGTCAGGCCTGCTCTCTGGACAGGCTTCACCTTGCGGGAGGGAACCACCACCCACCCACCCAGCACGCACACCTTCGGAAAGGTCCCCGGGCCGAGGGCCTGTGCCTCCCCGGAGCAGCTCTGCATCCCATGAGCAGGCAGGTTCTCCCAAGGCCCGGTGGTGCTCGCACTGGTCCCTCTGCCTGGACTCCATGCCCCACCTGGCAGAGTCCAGCTCAAGGGCTCCCTCACCCCAGAAAGAGGACTTGGCTCTCTCTGTCAGAGGCTTCTCCTGGGCACCTTGTGCGTCATCAGCAGCCTCCTCCCCTGTCTGGTAAGTGTTTGGCACTCTGTCCAGGGCAGAAAAAGCCCGGCATGTGGAAAAGCCCGCGTGTACTGAGGCTGGTGCCATGAAGACTCCCACCGCTGCGGATCTCAGGCTACTGACCTGACCTGGGAAGACGTGCACAGACGTGCCCTTCCTGGGGTCTCAGTGCCCAGCACACAGCCAGGCACAGTGGCTGCAGTGACCGCGTATAGGGCGGGACATGCAGGGGAGATTTCTCCCCTGTGGAAATGTGGGGGAGGGGCACCGCACTCACCAGGTTGAAGGCTCCCACGCCAAGCTTCACGCCTCCCTCAAAGTGCCTGTGGCTCTCTCCCTTGCAGTACTGGGAGGAATGGACCAGGGTGTCCAGCTCCCTGCAGGGAGATGCGAGGTCCTATTGCAGTAGCAGACTGTGGACTAGGGGTTGGGGGGGTGAGGGACTGGGGTGGGGGTCGGCAGCTGCAGGCTGGCAGCTATGGGCTGGCTTGGTCCATTCCACCAGGCTCTAAGGCTCTCTCCCACCCATGCTGATCTCAGAACTCCTTGGTAGCAGATTCTACAGCTCTGGCGATCCAGAGAGCTGATATTCGAGGAATTTCTAACCCCATCTTCCACCATGGCCGTACACTCTTCAACCCGAATTTTACCCCCATTGGTTCCAATGCATTCTGCCTTGTCCAGCTTCTAGGCAAGCACCTGTGCTCTGCACCCCGTACAGAAACGGGTTCTCAACTTGGAACTCCTGACATTCTAGGCTAGATAGTTCTTTTTCAGGGCCAGAGGGCAGAGGCATGGCTGTCCTGTGAGTCGTAGGCATCGAACAGCGTTCCTGGCCCGGCATCAGCCTGGCAGATGTGATGAGCTGAGGGAAGGTGCAAGGGTCTGAGGTAGTGAGGTGGCAAGGAGGGCAGGGCAGAGCTCCCGGAACAACCTGGCAACAGCCCAGGACTTCATTCAAAGAACAAAAGGAGCCCTGGGATGGGACGCCCCGACAAGGTGTGTGCTTTGGAGCCGGCAGGGAGGCCGGAGCACAGAGCGCTTGTCTGGTTTTCCTTGGGCAGTTCCAGCACAGCCCACAGTAAGGCAGCGGCCAGGGCTGGATGGTGCGTTCCAGTCCAGCGATATCATAACCAAACCCGGCTGGCTCTGCGGGGCAACAGGCACACTACAGGGGGAGATAAAGACGACAGATCGTCTCTAGTCAACGTTTCATGGGAAGTAAGTTTCCATGTAAATTTGTGTGGGAAAAACTCGGTTTTCAGAGCTTCTTCTGACTTGGGAATGGTAGCAATGAGATTGTGGAGCCATATTGGGTGGAAGTGCTCTGGAATGAATCTTCATTCTTTCACTCATCAACAGGAGCTGAATGTTAGGGACCCAGAAGCATGGAAATGATTCAGGCCCTCAGGGAACTGGGGTATGTGCATGTGGATATCATCCCTGTATACCAGAAGGATCGAGGAGGGCTTCGTGGGGGAAGTGGCATTTGGACTGGACCTTAACAGCTGTGTAGGAGATCTGCTGCTGTTTCTAAAGTGACGGTCCCTACGATCTGTTCCTTGCTCCCATCAGACCAAGCTGTTTGTACAGAACCTTGGTCCTGTGTTCCCATCGCAGAGGGTCAGGCCCAGAGGAAGCACTCAGGGGACCACATGAACAGATAGAGCCAGAAAACCCGGGGAACACTATTCCAGAACACTGAGGCAGGCACCTGCTGAGGTCACATGGCAGTCTTGGTTCCTGGTCTCTAGCTAGTTGGCACTTTGCCCCCTGTAAGCAGCCTGAGGGGGACGGGGTTGTAGCTGCGGTGGCCCCGGGCCTCCCGGCTCGCGCTGGCCAGCCCCACTCACTTGTAGGTCTGGTAGCTGTTTCGCACTCTGATGCCGCCCTTGATGAAGCTCACCATGTTCTCATCCTGCAGGAGAGAGAATGCTGACAATCAGGCCCGGTGGGTGGCCATAGGCTTGTGAGGAACCATACCAGGCTCTGGGGCCTTCACTGCCCCTCCCTGTGTCCAGATCTAGGAGGGACCCTGAGGGGTGAGGTGAGAGGTCTGCTGAA
>NW_006159682.1:978677-1003198 GCF_000334495.1 Tupaia belangeri chinensis | reverse complement strand
GAACCAGACCTGCCTGTCCCGTGGCCAGAGAAACCCTCCAGAATGCTCGGGGTTGACCATATCCCTCTTTCCCCACCATGCATGCACCTGGACTATGAACTTGGGGCAAGGCCAGGAGGGGACAGGGTCACTATGCTGGTGACTGGTGCCTCCCTTTAGGTGCCAGGACTGCAGGTGAGGAGAAGGGATATTCATTTTTGTATTGCTGCAGTTTTTACAGCTAACAAATATTTATCACACTTACAATTCGAAGCACCAATACCTACAGCCCCAGCTGGAGACAAGGATGATGGGCACGGCCTGTGGAAGGCACCCTCCAGAAAGTTCACAGCATGTTGTTCACAGAAACCAAGAACTAGAAACCACCACCCAATGCCCATTAGCAGAACAGAGAGCAAACGGGGGCATTTGCATAAGGGAATGTTACGGCCACAGGAGGTCCGGGAGGAAGCAAGTCCTACAGAGCTAGAGGCCTGCGGGCTTTAAGGCCAATGAAAACATGATCGTATGCTGTTCAGACATTCAGACATGGGTAGGAAGATGATCCAACTATTTCTTAAAAGTAGCACGGGGGATGACAAACATGAACTGCTAGGCAGTGGGGGGAGGCAGAAGACAGGGTGAGGAGGAGCTTGGGGGCAGGGGAGTTACCCTGCTGCTCTGCTCCCCTTCTGTGTGGGCTGTGGGGGGGATGTGTTAGTAATAATTTAACAAACAATAAAATGAAATGTCACTCATGGTGCAATTGTTACAGTGAGTCCTAAACTAAGGATTAGGATTTATCCAATTCTAATTCCCTCAGGGCCAAAAATAGAAAAAGAGCTAAAAAGATGAACAGCATTCAATCACTAAAAAAGCTTATGTCAGGGCCAGCAGGTGGCATGGTGGTTAAGGCGCTGGACTCCACATGGCAGACTGCAGTTCAAGTCCAGGATACAGTAGCTTGAAAATCATACCAGGTGCACGTGCGTGTGTGCCCAAAACCCAGAGAGGAGAGTGAAGAAGGGACAGTGGAGTGGTCATCCTCCCTGGAGGGTTGATCTCTCACATTTTCCCTCTCTCTAGCAAGTACATGAGCCCCACGGGGGGGGGGGGGGGGATCAGAAGACAGGGTGAGGAGGAGCTTGGGGGCAGGGGAGTTACCCTGCTGCTCTGCTCCCCTTCTGTGTGGGCTGTGGGGGGGATGTGTTAGTAATAATTTAACAAACAATAAAATGAAATGTCACTCATGGTGCAATTGTTACAGTGAGTCCTAAACTAAGGATTAGGATTTATCCAATTCTAATTCCCTCAGGGCCAAAAATAGAAAAAGAGCTAAAAAGATGAACAGCATTCAATCACTAAAAAAGCTTATGTCAGGGCCAGCAGGTGGCATGGTGGTTAAGGCGCTGGACTCCACATGGCAGACTGCAGTTCAAGTCCAGGATACAGTAGCTTGAAAATCATACCAGGTGCACGTGCGTGTGTGCCCAAAACCCAGAGAGGAGAGTGAAGAAGGGACAGTGGAGTGGTCATCCTCCCTGGAGGGTTGATCTCTCACATTTTCCCTCTCTCTAGCAAGTACATGAGCCCCACAGCGGGGGGGGGAGGCATATGTCCCTCTCCTCCCTGAAACACACATAGGTTCATGGCGATGTTATCACCATCACCCCAGGCTTTCCTGGAAAATCACACAGCGACATGTCTCCTACCTCGCTGTGTGGAGAGGGATCTGGGCTCTGACTTAGACAAGGTTAAGATCCCAGCTCATCACTTGCTTATCATGTGACTTCAGGAAAGTGACTCTTTTCTTCGTTCCCCTTTTGCAGGCCTCTGAGGTAAGGGTTAAATAACGCAGGGCCAGCTGGCGGTGTGCTATTTAAGGTGGCTGGATCCCACATGTCCAACTGTGCTGGTCAAATCCTAGACCTAGCGGCTTGAAAAACCACATATACATGCATGCCAAAAACTTCCGAGAGGAGAACTAGAGAGGGGATTGTGGCATGGCCATCCCTCTAGAGGGTACTTCCTCATGTTCTCACCTTTATCTTTCTGGTGAGCACACATTCCCTGTAATAAAGTAAATAATAAATGCAGATGTGTGTTTAAAAAAGTATCATGTGTGTAAGGTGTGTAAAAACGACATACTTGTATTTCATGCAAAATACTTGGTAATTGTAGGTGCTACCAGTGTTTGTTGAATAACTTGAATGTAAAGCAGTTTTTGTGCTGACGCCTGTCGCCCCCTTGTGATCCCTAACAGGAAAAGCAGCTGTCGGGAGGCAGAGGTAGCCTCCAGGTAAGAGCAGAGCACAGGTGCTGGGGTGTGAGGAGGTAGAACCACCTTCTCCTCACAGAGCCTGGCCAGGGTCAGGAGCGTGGGGGCCACCGAGCCTTGGTGCTCGCCTGGACCCCAAGTGGTCAGGTCACGGCCACAATGGCCCTGCTGGCCGATCTCGTGACGCCCAGCCGACTTGCACAGGTAGGGCGCTCCTACCTGCAGAAAGGTCAGGGCCGCTCTCTGCAGCAGGCACTCCGCATAGCAGACCTCAGCGTGGATCTCCTCTGTGGGGAGAAAACCGAAGCCTATGACTCTAGACAGGAGGTCCCACTTCCTCAGAGGCCAAGGCAGTCTGTGTCAGCACCTCCCTGGCCCCCATCTGTCACCCAGGTTAGGTCCAGAGCTCGCCCCACCATGCACCTTCCTCCCCTTCATCTTCTGCCTTGGTCCACGTCCCCCACCCAGAACGTCAGCATGGCCTTGTTCTCTGCACATCCCTACAGAAGTCGTGTCCCCCTCCACGCCCTCCCACCCCCAGCTGGAATCTTCCAGGGCTCTCAAGGTGGCTAAGGCCATTTTTTCCTGTGTGAGAGAGCCGGATTGTTCCAGGCTGGCTACTGCTGCCTCCAGGGACAGGGCCACATGGGCTACACAGGCCAGACCATCCTGTCACCGCTGTCCACTGCCTTGTCCCAGAGCTTCAGCTACTGAAACCCTCTGAGGCACACAGGCATGAAGGTAACTGGATCCATAACCGAACCGCACACACGGTTCTAAGCACCTTGGCCTGAGAAGCAAAGCCCAGGGCCTTGGGACAGCTTTCCCTTCCCTTCTCTTCCAGGTTCTCAGCTGGTGGTGCTGTCAGCTGAGCGAGTCTCACCACCTCCCCCAGCACCACTTGTCAGAGGGCCCCAGGATGGACCCTCTGAGTCCCACACCTAGACCAGGGCGTGGCCCCCTGTGGGGATAGCTGGGAGGGTAGCTGCCCCTTCCTGCCCCTCCCTGGGCCTGGACCTGGGCCACCTGGGCTCAGTGTGGGTGAGAGGGCGTCCCGGATGCCACACCTTCTGTGAACTGGTCCATAGTGGGGCGGTGCACCAGGCTGCTGAAGGAATCTGTTACGGAAGACTTCCTCCGGTGCCTGGAGGGGAGAGGGTCACTCAGTGAGGGTGACAGACAGGACAAAGGCTCAGGTCACACTCATCTCTGCCCCTTCCCGTCACTCTAGAAAATTCCTAGAAAGGTAGCACTAGAAGAAAGGTAGCACATAAGCTTTGGGGTCAGAGAGAAAATCTGAAATTCTGGCTTTAAAAAAGGTACTTTCCCTCTGTGAGCCTCAGTGTTCTCCCTGGTAAAATGCGGACCATTAACATCTGTACCGATCATGGTGGAGTGTAGAGAGCAGCCCTGTGGCCTGTTCCACCTGTCCCATCCTCAGACTCCTCTCCTTAATTTAGGCCTCTTCATGCAGCCCAGCCTACCCCCTGCCCACCCAGGGCTTGGTGCCGTTCACCCTCTCCCTGCCAGCTGGAGGGAGCGGAGTCTAGAAGGCTCTCCTGCTCAGGACCTGTCGGACTCTGCACTGCCCGCCCCGAGGACACAACCTGGGCTCTTGGCGGCTTCCAGCATGTAGGCCCCTCCCAGCATTCCTCAGACACCTGAGCGCCCGGCAGCCCCCCACACCCAGGGCCTTCTCTTACCTTCCCCAAAGCTGTCACCTCTGCCTCCCCCCACTCCATGCTTCCCTCTGCCCTGGCCACTCCCCATCACCCTTCGGGACCCTGCTCAGGTATCCATCTCCACCAGGAAGGCTTTCCTGCTCTTCTGGCTGGATCCCCACAAGTCCTAGAGCTTTCCCTGCCTCATGCTGGGATCTCACTGGCTGTGCTGATCTCTCTGACCACACTGTGCAGGCACCAGTTCTGATGGTTTTCAGGGTCCCCAGGGCCCAGGACAGGACCTGGCCCAAAGCAATGTGACAAGTGAACCAAGACTCCATTGGTGCACCAGCACTCGGCCCACTGGTCCATTCGCCCCAGCAGGGAGCACAGACTGACACTAATTACGCCCCAGGTCTGGTGTCTTCGTGCAGTCCCCAGGACAACCAGGGCATCTGCTTCATCACACCCACTTTGCAGGTGAGGACAGTTAAGTCCAGAGAGGGGCCTACCCAAGGACAAAGAGTTATTAAGTACAGAGCTAGGGTTCATTTCTCCCAGTCAGGCTGGTCCCCAGAAACTGCCCAGAGACAGGCTCTGACTAGGTTCCCAGGCAGTGCTGGCAGGGACAGCTCCAAGCGCTGTGGACACAACTTCCTTAGCTAAAAGCAGCAGCACCAATACGAAATTTTAGGTGCTGCAAAAGGCCTAGCCCCTGCCCCCACTGTGGCCCCAACCTCTGACAGAGCAACTGTGCCTCCTTCATCATGTTGCCAGCAAGCAGAATGTCCTGAGGGTCAAAGGTCATCATGGCCTGCATCTCCAGGATGGTGGCATATGTCAGCGAGTGGTACATGCTCTCCTTGGTCCTGCGGGAGAGAAAGGACATCGAGAGTGCCCGGTCCTGGAGCTTTGAGGTGACTGGCCCTGTGTGAACTACCCGCAACCCCTCCCATTCTGCAGGGGGAGACAGAGGCCCAGACAGGGAGGTCCATGCCCAAGGTCTGACCCTTCCAGTGCTCTCGAAAGGCCTCAGATCCTGTTCCCAGCTCATCCCCTGCCTGCAAAGTGGCTCTAAGTGATCGTTCAGGTCGGAGGTGGCAGCAGCAAGGCTGCTGAGGACTGAAAGTGGCTTAGCGGCGTGCTGGCCTCCAGCTGCCCACCCATGTGCAGGGCCTGCCTCCTGCCACCCGCCCTCACCTCCAGCAGGCTGGGCCCACGTCCTGTCTGTGAGATCCTCCCCGTTCCCAAGCCCCAGCCTTACCCATCCCCACTGCAGGGAGTTCTCTTCTGGCCACCTATTGCCTCCTCTGGCTGTAGCCCTGCGATCAAACCCTCCACTCCACACGAGCAAGCCCTGCCCGCTGCTCCAACCCTCCTGCTCTGCTCCCGCCCCTACCCTCCACCCTGCCCTGCGACCTGGTCACATTTCCAGACTTTTCTCCAAGAAAGCCCCACTTCCCCTTGCAGTCCTTGGCCCACGCTATTCCCTCAGCTCGAAAGGCCCTTCTCAACCTTCCTATCTCCTGACTCGTCAAATGCCTCCAAGGCCACTGGGAACCAGGGCTCCTCCTCGGGGACCGTGCGTCTGTAACTGCGGCACGGACCACACGTAACTAAGATCAGCACAAGCTCAGCCCTCACCCCAGACTGTGGGTACCTTGAGGACACAGCTCATGTGACACATCTCTGTCCTCAGCAGTGTGTCACAGCTGAGCCAAGATGGCTTCATGAGATTTCTTTGCCTCTGCCTCCCTGCTCCTCCACAGCTTCAAGGCTTTTCAACTAAAGAGTATTTTCTTCTTTTATTACAGACAGAGAGGAAGAGGGAGACAGAGATAGGTATGTCTGACAGGGTCTGACTGCTGGGATCTTCCTGGCCCAGCTTCCTAGTTAGCCAGGACTCCAGGCCTGAGCAAGTGCACCCAGTGTGTTCAGGTTGGCCTGGAACTGGACTGGGCCTCCCGTGTAGCCTCCAGCCTCCCAGGTGGTGGTGTTATGTGGGTGGCACGGCCGGGCCGTCTACTGCTGGGTGATTGGTGGGAGAGGTGAGCATTTAGTCTAACACACAGCAAGGATAGTGGACGAGAAGGAGGGAACAATGCCAGCCCATCTGTATACGGGGTGGGGGTGGGGGGTCACTTAACTTGTCTGAGCCTTGGTTTCTGCTTCTGCAAGACAGGGATGGTAATGCTGGCCTGGCCCTCAGGGGGCAGTCGGTGCTGCCGTGCTTTTCACTCACTTCCTCACAGCCCTGTGTCAGTTCTTTACCAAACTCCTCGGTGCCAGGCTGATGCCAGGAACATCAGAGCTAAGAGTGATGACGAAGGTTTACAGACCATTGTATTGTCCAGTCATGTGACTTCACCCATTTTCCTGCCCTTCTTGTTCACAGAACTAAATGAAGTGGCTTTTTCACTCTGGATGACCCTCAGATGATAGGATCCTTGAGGGTCAAAGGTGTCCGAAGGAAACGAAAGGCTGGTCTGCCCCTTAGCAGCCGGCAGCTATGAGGACACCACCAAGCCGGTGAGGAATGTTTAAGGACAGTGCTTCTAGAAAGGAGGTGCCTGTCGGCAGTGTGGGGCAGAGTCCCTCAGACGTAGTGGGGATCTTGGCTTTGACAGTTGCCAGCTGTGTGACCTGGTACGTCTCCTAGCCTCTTCCAGCCCCGAGTTTCTCCTCCGGAATGAGGACAGTAACCCTTCTCTCCCAGGTCTTTTAGAGTGGCTTAAATAGGATACCCAGGCCAGAGGCCACATCACCAATGTTCAAAACTGTGATCCTTCCCTGCTGGGGCCAATGTTCACTTTCCTGCATAGAAAGTTCCTTGGGGGAGGGTCTTCCCAGGCACGGAGAGACCTGTCCCCTCACCTTCCGCCTCCTAGGCCTCTGCAACTCTCAAGCTCTGCCTCTTCCTGTCCCACTTCAGGCCTGAACCCTAGGACTCAGGCCCAGCTGCCCAGCCCAGTCTAGTGCTGGGCCTAGGAGGAGGGGCAGCCCCACCTGGGAGCTGGCAGACAAAGTAGAATTTCTAGTCTGAAGCCCAAGGCCCTGGCATACATCTGTGGCTGGAATTCTGGCCCCTCCCCAGCCTACCACCTGGAAGCCTCTGACTCTGGGTGTAGAGGTATGACAACTTCCCCAAATCTCAGACACCCCACAAGTTCTTGTTTGTACATATAACATCCAGACCCCTGGGGACAACAGTTTGCTGCCCCTGAGCAGCACTCAGCTCTGCTGCAATGCCCATGGGTCCTGCCTTCTGGGGCCCAGAGCAGCTGTCAAGATGAGGACGGGGCTGGAGGAGTCAGCAGCAGAGCAGGATGTTGGGGCTGGGGACTCTTTGGCCACCAGTGAGTAGCTAACCGCATTGGTCTCAAGCTTTGCTTCCTCTGCTCATACCCAGGCCTGTAAACCATCCTGCCTTGTGCCCTGTCTTCACCATCTGGGCCCCCTTACCCTGACCCAACTACCCCTGCTCCTCCCTGGGGCCCCTTCACCCAGTCCCAGCCTAGGGCCTCACTTCCCAAGGACCGCTCTGGACGAGGCTCTCTATTGGAACACTGGGGCGGCGCCCTGCCACTCCGAGACTCTACTCCTTCATCCTCCACAGAGCTCCTCTTATTCCACCTTCTGGTCTGCTCAGACCCCACCTCATGCCTCCTCTCCAGTCCAAACTGCTTCTAGGAGACTCTGCATGCTCACCTCACACCAGCCTGCCCTCTCCCTCCTGGCACTGCCTCAGTTCTCTACATCCGAGCCAGGCTGAGTGCTCTGTTCCTCAAAGACACCAGGCCTTCATTCCCTACCAGGCCTGTGCACAGGCTGTTCCTTCTGTCTGGGAACACCCTCTCCATCTGGCTCACCCCTTATCACTCTTCCAGGAAGCCTTCCAGGGCTAGCTTCATGAGTGTGTGATCTGTGCAGCTGCACAGGGCCCCAAACCTGAAAGTCCCATGCTGGGACCAGCAGATGGCATAATGGTTACGTCACTGGACTCACATGTAGTTGACCGCAGTTCGAGTCAAGGACCCAGCGGCTTGGAACTTAAATGGGTGCCTGTATGTGCATGCCCAAAATCCCAGGTGGAGAATGGAGGAGAAGGGACTGCAGCGTGATCATCCCCTCCGGGTGGTGATTTCTCACTTTTCTGTCTTTATGGCGAGCACCCATGCCCTATAGTAAAATCTCTCTCTTAAAAAAAAAAAAAAAAAAAAAAAAAGCCCCTTGTTTGGTTTAATTTTCTGCTGTCACTATCTTACAATTTTGAATAACTTTTTTTTTTGAGAGGTTTTTCACTATAGGGCGCATGCGCTCGCCAGACAGACAGAGAGAGACGGAGAGACAAAAAACGAGAAATCATCCCCCAGAGGGGATGGCCACGCCACAATCCCTTCTCCATTTTCCTCTTGGGATCTTGGGCACACATGCACATGCGCCTGGCATGGGTTTTAAGCCACCAGGTCTGGGACGCGAACCGCAGTCAACTACGTGGGAGTCCAGCAACATAGCCATTACGCTAACTGCTGGTTCCCACAATTTTGAATAACTTTTGAACAAACAATGCTGCATTTTTATTTTGCAATGGGCCCTGTAAATTAGGTGGCGGGACCAAAAGTCTTCCTGACCAGTTGTTTCCCACAGGAGTCGCATTCCTGTGTAGCTCTCAGCGCCCCGATCGCTTGTGTCACTGTTTTCCTGCTAGACCCTGAGAACAGCCCACATTTTGCTCCGTACTGCGGCCCCAGCACCCAGACCCCACAGGCCACAAGGCCATTCGTGAGCTGCCACCGGATGAACCAGTGACAGCTGCTTGCCCCATTCCCGTCATCTGGGCTCACATCATCATTGCCCAGAACATCGTAACCCAGAGCGCTTTGCTCTGGAGTCTTATAGGGTGCCCCCTAACCCCCACTCACCCACCCCCCTGCTGCCCTACGGTTTCCCAGCCCTCCTACTCTCACTCACTCTTCTGGCTGCCCCGTCCTCCCACCTCCAGCCTGTCCTCTTCTCCTGATCCTCTAGTGGCCTCTCAGACCACCACCTTGATGCTAAGCCTTCTGACCTTGGGCCCAGCCCAGTCAGAGCCCCCCTCCAGAGCCACATGGCTGCCCTGTTCTCCATTGAGCAGTGCCCCCACATACACTGGCACATCCTGAGCCAGCCTTCCAGCCTCAGCCAGGACAGTCTACTCCCCAGACACACCCGACCCCTCTCCTTGTTGTCTCCGAATGCCTCCTGGCCCCACGGCCTCTTCCCACAGAGAAATTCCAGGACATGGGGAGGGGGCACACCTGAACTCCCCGCACGCACTCACCTCCACACACCCTTTTCTACCCCTGTGCACCTCTGTAGTGGGGAAAGCAGGCGTGAGGCACCTGTCCCAGGTCAACGCCTCCACCCTCCCTGGGACCCAAGACAGAGTGGCTCGGGGAGCCGTGGGGCTGGAAATGAACCCTTCTGTGCTGCTTCTCCACCTAAGTCACTCACTCCTCAAGAAAACCAACCGAATGAGCCATGTTCCAGAGACCGTGCTTAGGCACAGACCAGGCTGAGTAAACTGACTTGGCTCTCAGAAGTCATAGAAAGCAAATGCCAAGGCATGGGCAGGGGGCATGGCAAGCCCAGTTACCTCCTCGAGGGGAAAGAGGGACAGCGTCCCCCACTGCGCAGGGTTAGGTTAGAGCCAGGGAGACAAGGTGCGTACCATGGCGAGCAGGGAAGAAAAGTGGACCCATACCTTCTGACTCTTAAATGGCTGCAGATGTGGAGGGGAGGCTGTCTTTTAGTCAGATTTGTTTTCTCTAGATCTTTGGTTCTCAATGGAGGCGACAAGGTACTTTTGTCCCCAGTTCCCAGGATGACAACATTTGGCAATTTCTTCTTTTTTTTTTTTTTGGAGAGATTTTCACTGTAGGGCGCGTGCGCTCGCCAGACAGACAGAGAGAGACATAGAGACAGAAAGCGAGAAATCACCCCCCAGGGGGGATGGTCACGCCGCAATCCCTTCTCCTCCATTCTCCTCTCGGGATCTTGGGCACGCACGCACACGCGCCCGGCGTGAGTTTTAAGCCACCGGGTCCGGGACACGAACCGCGGTCGACTACGTGGGAATCCAGCGACATAGCCATTACGCTAACTGCTGGTTCCCAACATTTGGCAATTTCTAAAAACAGTTTTTCAGTTGTCAGAAAAGTGTGTGTGTGGGGGGGGGCGGTGATTCAACTTCCCAGGGCCATCTGGCACTTTGGAGAGACTTTTTTTGGGGAGATTTTTGCTACAGGGTGCATGCGCTCACCAGAAAGAGGGAGACAGAGAGACAGAGAGATAGAAAGCGAGAAATCACCCCCAGCGGGATGGCCACGCCACAATCTCCTTCATTCTCCTCTCGGGATCTTGGGCACACACCCATGTGCCCGGCGTGAGTTTAAGCCATTGGGTCCGGGACTCGAACCACAGTCGACTATATGGGAGTCCAGTGACATAGACATTAACCAACTGCTGGTCCCATGGAGAGACATTTTTTTTTAAATGATTTATTTAACTTGACTTATTTATTATTATTATTTTCCAATTTGTTACAGGGCATGAGCGTTCACCAGAGACAGGGAGAGAGTGAGAGAGGGAGAAGTGAGCAAGCCCTCATGGTCGGCATTCGAATCACGGCTGACCACTTGGGAGTCCAGTGCCTCAACCACCATGCCACATGCTGGGCCCAGAGAGACATTTTTGGTTGTCATAAGACGGGTGGAGGATGCATGCTAGTGACACTCCTATTTGGAGGAGAGCTCTCACACTCAAGAAGGAAGGACAGGGCCTTTCCCGGAATAGGGCAAGGGCTAAGAGAAAGCAGCTACACGGCTTCGCATGTCGGGTGACAGGCAAGCTCGGAGGAAGCAGGTTTCTCTGGATTGCTTCTGTCAGAATGAGGCGTTCCTCTTGGGGACCTGAGAGTTGCAGAACCCCTGCCCTCCCGAGGAGGTGGAAGCCGAGGCAGACCCTCAACATGAAGGAGCTAGGGAAAAGCCCTCTCAGAGCCTTGGTGGCAGAGCTTGAAGGCTTGGGCACAGCCAGAGCATGCAGCGCTCAGAATATCCTCTGGGCTCTGAATCCCTTCTGGTGGCCCCCAGGCTGCAGGACAGCTGGGGACGGACTGTGCGTGGGCTGGCTTAGCCAGGCTCAGGGGATGAGGGAAATGCCAGTGTCTGTGACTGGGGTGCAATGAGAGGCCGAGCAGCTATGCTTCTGGCAGCCAGTTTCCAAGGCGGGAGGGGCTAAGAAAGGGAGCCTGGATTTCAATGATGGAGTGGGATGGGGCTCAGCCTGTCTCAGATCATGGCCATATCTTGCTGCAGACCCTGGTCTACCCAACTCTGCCCTTCTTCAAGTCCAGATCCCCTCAGAGGGTGGGAGTACAGAGTGGGGACTGCCAGAGGGACTCATTCTGAGCATCACGCCCTGCAGGCTGGGCCACTGACTCAGACAGGAACGATGGGCAAGTCAAGTCTAGAGAAATGAACAGGACAGGCTTGGAGTCTTAGAGAAACCTGTCCCCACGCCTTGGCCTTTGCTCTGCTTGGGACTGGGGGAACCAGGGATGGCGGTGCAGGGGACAACCTAGAGCTGACAGGAGGGGCACTAAGGGCAGGAGGCAGTGGATATGACGGGACTCCTGGCCCCACGGTCTCCCAGATTAGAATTCAGGCAGGCCGTTCCCCGTCAAGGCCTAGAAATGGAGACTGTCTCTGGAGAAGCCGAACCGCTCCAGATGCTGACATCTGGGGGCCAGATCCCTGCCCTGCTGGATCGTCCCATAGCCAACCCCCCAACTACAAGTCTGTTTTGCATGAACTTGCCAGCTGGCCTCTGAGTGAACTCATTTTAAAATATGATCAGAAGACAGCCTGGGATCATCACATATTCAAGGAAAGCCCCCATGAGAAGAGGATTCTCACCATTAAACAGAAACAGAAACCTGGAGAAAGCAAGTTATGCAGGGAAAAAACTAAAACAGACACTGTTCTGTGTGAATAGCAATAATAATATATACTTATTAGAGAGCCTACCACATGCCCAGCCCTGTCCCAAGGGCCTCATATTCCAAATCTAGATATAAAGGAGACAGTTCCTCCATGAACGAAGAATAAGATGACACAGGGAAGAAAGGGCATTCAGATAGCAAAAGTGCATACTAGGAAACTTGTCATGTGATTACAGAGGGTGTAGTGCTGACAGAAATAAAGAACAGTCCACCCAGCTAGTGGTGTGGTGGTTAAGGCAGCTGGATCCCACATGGCTGAGTGGTTTGAATCTTGGACCTGGCAGCTTGAAAGAACAAAACAAAACCAAAACCAAAAAATGCTGGGCATGTGTATGTGCCCAAAAATCCCAAAAGGAGAGGAAGGAGAAAAGATTGCAGAGTGTCCATTGCCCTGGGCAGTGCTTTCTCACTTTCTCTCTCTGTCTGGTGAGTGCATGTACCCTACAGTAAAAACTAAAAAGAGAAATAAAAAGTTAATAGAAAAATTTCATGATAAGGCTGAGGAAATCTCCCAAAAATCAGAGGAAAAATAAAGAAATGTAATAAAAAGAGGAAAGATTGGGACCAGCAATTGGCGTAATGGCTATGTCACTGGACTCCCATCTAGTTGACCGCAGTCTGAGTCCCGGACCCGGTGGCTTAAACTCACACTGGACGCATGTGTGTGTGTGACCAAGATTCTGAGAGGAAAATGGAGGAGAAGGGACTGCGCGTGGCCATCCCCCCCTGGGGGGGTGATTTCTCGCTTTGTCCCTGTCTTTCTGGTGAGCCCGCGTGCCCTATAGGAAAAACCTCTCAACAAAACAAAACAAAACTAAAACTAAAAAAAAAAAAAAATAGGAGGAAAGCTAAGGGGCTTTAAAAAAGATTGATCCAAAAAAAGAAGAAGATTGATCCAGGAAGTCCAATACCTGACTTAGAGGAAGTCCAGGAAGGGGAAACGAAGATGGAGGGAGGGTATAAGAAAATCTCCTAGAATGGAGAGTCTCCATGTCAAAATGCAGCATACAAAAGTCTTCATTCCAGCACATGACTGTGGAATTCCACATTCGTAGTGTGGAAGGCCGCATATTAGATCTTACACATGAACAACTGTTTGTCCATTTTTGTTTCCTTACGCTAACATGGCTGTCTGCTTCTGTAAACCTGCTTGTTCTTCCCATGAGAAAATAGCTCGTGCTAGCCGTACAGAAAACTGTATCCTGGACGACATCCTGTACCTGCTACTGTCTTTGCTAACCAGCCCGAAACCCTTTTGTTTAGCAGTGTAACTGCTTGCATGGAAACCCCACTCCCCTCAGAAATAATTAACCTGCTTGATTCAGCTTCTGTATCTGCTTACATAGAAACCCCTAGTAACTGACCCCCTATAGAAAAACTACTCAAACCTCAGTCGGGGATGCAGTTCTGACTCTCAGTGGCCCCCATCCCCCAAACCCGAGCCTCAGACTGTAGTCGCTGACCAGCTAATAAAGACTCCCTTTAACCTTAATCTGGCATTGGTGGTAGTTCATTCGGTGGCACTCTACGACGGTAGGAATAAAAACAAAGATCCTAAACATTTCCAGAGAAGGAATAGATACAAAATAAGAAGAAAAAAGTTAATCTCGTGGAAGTAGAGAATCGAATGGAGATTACCATAGGCTGGAAAGGGAAGTGAGGGGGTCAAGGAGAGATTGGTTAATGGGTACAGATTATAATTAGGTGGAAAAAACATGCTCTAGTGTTCTTTTCTTTTATGTGTTGTTACTATAATTTTTTATTTGACCAGAGAGTGAGAAAGGGGAAGTGAGAAAGCGAGCCGTCAGGTCTGGGACTGGAACCGGGAGTCCAGTGCCTTAACCAGCACAGCACCCGCTAGCCCCTGTCCCAGTGTTCTATAGCACAACAGGGTGACTACAGGTGATAATTTATTATATATTTTAAAATATCTTAAAGAGAGGGATTTGAATATTTCCAACACCAGGAAGTTACAGAGATAACCGGGCCAGCAGTTGGCATGGTGGTTAAGGCACTGGATTCCCACATGTCTGACTGTGGTTTGAGTCTTGGACCCATGTCTTGAAAATCATGCCAGGTCCATGTGTGTGAGTGCCCAAAATCCTGAGAGGAGAATAGAGGAGAAGAGATTGTGGCGTGGCCATCCTCCTGCAGGGTGATTTCTTACTTTCCTTCTCTCTCTCTGTCTCTCTCTAGCAAGTGCACATGCCTTATGGCAAAACCCTAAAATAATCAAATAAATTTTGTTTTAATTAAAGTTTTTACAGTTACAGAAGATGCTAGAAAATAAAGGAGAAATGCTTCCAAAATTCTGAGTGAAAAAACAATATTAATGTGGGTGGGCTCTGTCGCCTGGTGGTCAAAGCTGCTGGATCCCACATGGTCAACCCCACAGTTCAAGTCCTGGACCAGGTGGCCTGAAAAACATGCCAGTGCATGGTATGCATGCCCAAAATCCTGAAAGGAAATTGAGGTGGAGAAAGGGATGTGACCATACCCTGTGGTGGGTGCTTTCTCCTCTCTCCCTCTCTCTCTCTCTGGTATGTGTACATGCCCTCTAACTAGATAGGTAGATAGATAAATATTGATACATAGATGTAGATTTATCTATTTATTTTTCCCCACACAACTGTTTCTTTGGAAATTTCTACAATACATGCTCTGGTAAAGTGAGAGAGGAGACAAAAGAAAAAGAGCCGGGACTCATGAAATAGGAGAGAAGCAGGGGAGACAGCTAGGAGGTGGCCAGTGGGCAGGTTTCCAGGAAAGGGAGGGACTGAGAGCTGATACATTTGAGCATTTGGGGAATAAGTGGACAGGAAGATCTGATGGAACGCTATAACTAATTAAGGATAAAGTGACAGCAAACTAGAGAAATGAAAAACGTGACAATTATACGGGACCAGCAGTTAGCGTAATGGCTATGTCGCTGGACTCCCATGTAGTCGACCGCAGTTTGAGTTCCAGACCCGGTGGCTTAAACTCACGCCAGGCATGTGTGCATGTGTGCCCAGGATCCCGAGAGGAGAATGGAGGAGAAGGGATTGCGGTGTGGCCATCCCCCCTGGGGGGTGAAGTCTCACTTTCTGTCTCTGTCTCTGTCTGTCTGGTGAGCACACATGCCCTATAGCAAAAACCTCTCCAAAAAAAAAAATAATAATAATAATAAAAAAAAAAACAGAAAAAAAAGAAAAAAACGTGACAATTATTAATTTTAGAAAGGAAACAGATCTGATGCATGACTTGTCCCTGCGATGAGCATTTAATTACAAAGTTAGAGTAATGTAGACATGGGGCGTAGATTTAGCCCATGTGATATAATGATAAGAGGGGGATGAGGAAGGGAGCTGGGGCAGAGGCATTAGAAAGTTAAATTCTACCAGTAGATGTTTAGAAGGGATAAACTGAGGCCAGCCGGTGGTGTGCTGGTTAAGGCAGCTAGGTCCCACTTGGTTGACGGTGCAGTTATAGGCCTGGGCCCAGTGGCTTGAAAAACATACCAGGTGCATGTCTGTACGTGCCCAAAATCCTGAGAGGAGAACGGAGAAGAAGGGATTGCCACCTGGTCATCACCCTGGGGGTGATTTCTCACTTTCTCTCTCTCTCTCCCTCTTCCTCTCTCTTTTTCTTTCCCCAGCAAGTGCATGTACCCTATAGCAACGTAAAAATAAAAAAGGCAATATGTGTAAAAGGGGTAAATTTAAAAAAGTATTGCCAGAGGACATATGTGCTCACCAGAGAGAGACAGCGAGGGAGGGAAGGAGAAAAATGAGACACGGATGAGACAGAGGAAAAGAGAAAGCACCCGTAAGTGGGGCAGTCTTGCTGCAATCCCTTCTCCACTTCTCCATCTATTGAGATCTCGGGCACACACATGCCCCTGGTGTGTTTTTCAACCCATTAGGGCCTGGATTCGAACCACGATCAGCCATGTGGGATCTAGTTCCTCATACACAGAGCTTAACTGTTGCACTACAGCCCCAAAAGGGGTAGATTTTATTAATGTGAATTATATCTCAGTTTTAAAACCTGAAAAAACAAAAAGTGGTAAGTAAAGAAAAATCAGTGTAAGTGTATTATTTAGAAATCTTCACAAGAGGAACTGGCTGAACGAGTAACCCTCATTATTACCCTAAAATGCTGAGTAAAGTGACAACTCACAGCTTCAGTTCTCTGGGGCAAAATGAACAAAGGAGAGGGGGAACCCCAAGTGGATTCAGTGGGAACAAGAAATCAAAGTGCAAGCAAGCCTCAGGGACCTGAGACAGAGACAGAAGAAGTCACGGGTCCTTGGAGAGGGCCTGCCTCAGGGCTGTAGGATGGGGAGCCTGAACCATTTCCATGGAACTTCTCAGGGGTCATAGTGACTCAGAGAGCTGAAGGCATTCAGTCACACAGGGTTCCTCTTGCACAAGACCTCTGGTTCCTCACAGCCCAACACGCCCATCCCTGTACACACATTTGCATGCTCCCATACCCTGTCCCCCAACACTGGCTTAGGCCTCACCTGGGCTTGAGGTAGCTGAGTGCTTCTGAGAACTGGTTGGTGAGGAAGAGGTCCAGGGCGGTCATACACTGGTCCAGGGCCTCATGGAGGCTGTTCACGGGGGTCCTGAGGGAGAGACATGGGGTGACCCTGGGGCCCACAGGCCCCTCCTTCCAGGGCCCACTCAACCTCTCTGGTCGGCCCTGGGTGCCTGTCAGAAGCTCCTTCAGGATGCCCACTCCACATGGGAACACAGAGATAATTTGGATCCACCTCTTGGTGTCCCCAAGGGTGGGAGGAGCAGAAGAGGGTGTCATCTGAGATCTGATGGAGGGGACAGAGACACCATGGATAAGGAGCAAGGAGGCCTTCAAAACAGATTTATCTTACCCTCCACGAGGGTGAAGGGAGTCTTTGTGGCCCTTCTGACCCATTGGGCTTTGCTGCCCCCCCAGGGGGCACAGCCCACCCACCAAATCCCACTTCAGTCCCTCTCTCTCCCTCCTTCTCCAGATCTCCTGCCCCCAGACCCGTACTCTAGAACTCAGACCCTGTCACAATGAGCTGCGGGGCACCCAGGGCCTTTCATACTCAAGTGACACCTTCCAGTGGCACCTCCAATACATCTGTCCCCCTCCCAGTCTTTAGTTTCTCTATAGCTCTTACCGCTCTCTGACGTAGAAGATTAAGTATGGACTTTTGTGTCCACTGTCTGTCTCCCTCACTGACATAGAAGCTCTCAGAAGGTAGGAATCTTCTACTCCTCTCTTTCCTGTAGACTTTTTTTTTTTAAGTTTATTTTTTCCATGAGTGACAGAAACGCACAGAACAAAACAGCACCTCTAACAGGGCCTTGATGCTGCAACCCACTGCCAACCTCCAGCCAGCCAGGGTCAGGGACACGGGGCATTTGGAGTATAGAGGGAGGTCTCTGGATTTGAACCAGAACCTGCCCATGTAGATCGGCCTCCCAGTGTCACTTTTTACTGCTGAGCCACCACCATCAGGCCCAATCTTTATTTTTTAAATTAGATTTATTCATTCCTTTATTTTAATTTGATCAGAGAGACAGAGAGGCAGAGAGAGAAAAAAAGAAGAGAGAGAAAGTGAGAAGGCAAGCCGTCAGATCTAGGACATGAACCGTGATCGGCCATGAAGTTTATTTTTTCCATGAGTGACAGAAACGCACAGAAAAAAACAGCACCTCTAACAGGGCCTTGATGCTGCAACCCACTGCCAACCTCCAGCCAGCCAGGGTCAGGGACACGGGGCATTTGGAGTATAGAGGGAGGTCTCTGGATTTGAACCAGAACCTGCCCATGTAGATCGGCCTCCCAGTGTCACTTTTTACTGCTGAGCCACCACCATCAGGCCCAATCTTTATTTTTTAAATTAGATTTATTCATTCCTTTATTTTAATTTGATCAGAGAGACAGAGAGGCAGAGAGAGAAAAAAAGAAGAGAGAGAAAGTGAGAAGGCAAGCCGTCAGATCTAGGACATGAACCGTGATCGGCCATGTGGGAGTGTATAGCACCTTAACCACCACACCACCTGCTGGTCCCCAGGCCCAATCTTTTTTATTCTATACTTCATTTCTCTTGAAAATTGTGGGGGGGGAGGGGGAGGGATTGGGGTGTGGCCATCCCCCCTTGGGGGGTGATTTCTCACTTTCTCTCTCACTACCTCTCTCACTATCTCACTCGCTCTCTCTCTCTCTCTCTCTCCCCCCCCCCTCTCCAGTGAGCATATGCGCCCTAAGGCAAAAACCTCTTAAAAAAAATCTGTGTGGTTATTTGGGGTAGTATTTTACTGTTTCAAGTCCATCTGCACACATTTTAAATGCAATTATTTTTATTCTATCTCTCACAATGCTAGCAGTTTAGGCTCTGGGGGAACCTAATTTGCTCTTTGTTGTTGTGAGTGTCTGTCATTCACAGCGGCTTATTTCTTTGCATGTTTTGTAATTTTATCAAGCTTGTGTTTGACCCCAAAGGGACCTTGGGAGGATGCGTTCTTCCAGAAAAGGAGCCTCAGCCAGGTCCCCTGGTCTACTACACTGAGATCACTTAGGTTACTCTTAAAAAATTCACTATAGGGCATACTTGCTGGAGAGGGGCAGAGACACAGAGAGGGAGGGAGAGAGAGAGAGAAAGTGAGAAAGCACCCCCAGGAGGACAGCCACACTGCAGTCCCTTCTCCTCCAGTCTCCCCCAAGGGTTTGGGCACATGCACACACACACCCAGTGCTTTGTGGGGTTTTTTTTTTTGTTTTTTTTCAAGCTGCCAGGCCAGGATTTAAACCATATGGAATCCAGCCACTTTAACTAGCATGCCACCAACTGGCCCTAAAGTTACTCCTTTAGTTACTCTTTTAGTTCCAAGAGCACAAAGGTAATGTGCATTCAAATCCAAGATTCTTGTGAGGGAAAACCAGCATTTACACTTTTCTAGGGAACCTTTTTTTCTCACTGGAACTACTATACGGTCTCCTTTGGCTGAGGCTGTCGCCCTGGCAGGATCCCAGATTTACATGTGGGGGAGAGGGCTAACTCCCAGCTTCCCACCAGATGGCATAATGGTTATGCCACTGGATCCCACTTAGTCTACCGCAGTTTGAGTCCTGGACCTGGCAGCTTGAAAAACACTGTGGGCCCATATGCATGCGTGTCCAAAATCCTGAGAGGAGAATGGAAGAGAAGGGATTGTGGCATGTCCATCCCCCCGGGAGGTATTTCTTGCTTTCTGTCTCTCTGTCTCTCCAGCAAAAGCATATGCCCTAGAGCAAAAAGTCTCTCTCAAAAACAAAACAAAACAAGAAACCATGGGCTGACCCCATGACCTAGTGGTTACAGGGAACTGGATCCCACATGTCCAAACATGGAGAATTGGAGGAAAAGTACTACAGTGTGACCATGCCCCCTTTGGGGGTGCTTTCTCTCCCTTCCCCCTCTTTCTGGCAAGTGTGTGCCCTTTGATAATTAAAAACAAAAACAACAAAATCTGACCCTGTCACTTCTGGACTTAACAATCCTTCACATGTCTGCTTCCCTTTGTGCTCAGGACACAGCCTAGTGACTGGTGCTCAGTCCACTCATCACTGAAGAAACCACCGAAGAGGCACTTACTGTTTTAGGTGTTCAACTAGCATTCTCTCCTCGAACCCTCAAAATGTCCCATGAAATGAGAGCATTACTCTCACCGCAGAAGGGGAAACTGAGGCACAGAGGAGAGGTGATTTGGCCAAGGCCACAATCCCAACTATGGGTTCCAACCATTTTTTTTTCTTTTCTTTTTGTTAATTTTTTTTTTTTTTAGAGGTTTTTCTTATAGGGCGTGTGTGTTCACCAGAGAGACAGAGAGAGACAGAAAACAAGAAATCACCTCCCTGGACATGGCCACGCCACAATCACTTCTCCTCCTTTCTCCTCTCTTGGCCACGCACATATACACATGTGCCTGGTGTGAGTTTAAACCACCAGGTCCAGGACTCAAACTGCGGTCAGCTACATGAGAGTCCAGCGACATAGCCATTATACCAACTGCTGGTCCCAATTCAAACCATTTCTGCCTGAGCCAGTGCCCATCAGCTCACCCCAGGGAGTCAAGCTCATTGCCATGGCTTATGCCACCTCTAAACAATTCCAGAGCCAAAAGCCTGCCTCCCATGTCTGCCCACTGGGTCTACCAGGACGAAAGCCACAGCCTGCTGGCAGACGGTGGGGAGGTGCACATCCCTTCCCTCCCAGCCCCAGCACCTCTTCTGCTTAGCTGGAGAGAGGTGGGTCTGCACTGACTCCCCCCGGACTGGAGCAGGCCTGGGCTGATTTCTTCCTGCCTTCCTCCCACAAACACTCACAGATCTCCTGTTCTGGGCCAGGCCTGGGGCAGGCTCTGGAGAGAGACTGGACACAGACCTGGGCCTGCCCAGAGGAGCTCGCTGTCTAGGGAAGGATCAGGGCCATGATCACAGGGACCTCTAGGAGCTGGAAAGGCCCAGAAGAGGCCCCTAAGCCAGGCTGGGACACTCAAGGAAGTTGTCTGGAGAAGATAGCGCTGACTGGAGGACGAAATGGAGAAAGAAGTCTGGGAAGGGGAAATAGTGCATGAAAAACTGGAGATGGGACACCACAGCCAGGGCACAGGCAGTCTGGGGAAACAGGAAGAAGAGGCCTGGAAAGCCTGCTAAATGGGGAGGGAGGAGGGGCTTCCTGGGAGCTTAGGCCCCATGTGTTTGTTTTTCTTTTTCCTTTCTCTTTTGAGAGATTTTTGCCATAGGGCACATATGGACACCAGAGACAGAGAGAAAAAGAGACAGAAAGTGAGAAATCACCTTCTGGGAGAATGGCCAGGCTGTAATTCCTTCTCCTCCAGTATCCATGTGGGATTTGGGGCATGCATGCACATGTGCCCAGCTTAAGTTTTAAGTGGCTGGGTCTGGGACTCAAACCATGGTCGACAAAGTGGGAGTCCAGCAACGTAACCACTGTGCCATCTCCTGGTCCCAGCTCCATGCATCTTATTAATGGCAGTAATAACCACCCATCCCTATCCAGAGAACATGCTGCAGGTTATCTGAATCCAGACTGCAGTCTCACTCAACCCTCCTCCCAGCAGCAGCTCTTATGGGCATGGATGATGGGGAGGTGGAGGCAGGATCCTGGGAGAGGTCAGCAATACCTTCCACACAGGCAAGCGCACCAAACCTGTCCCCTCCCCTGGCTGTGACTGAGGCCCCCAATTCTCCACAGGCTGTCCTTGTGTCTTCAAGGCCTTTCTGCTCCAGAGTATCTTGGTGGCCCAGGGGACAAATATTCCTGTGGTGATGGCGGCCTCTCCACTGTGCCTTGGGGAAGCCAAGGGGGCGGAGGAGCAGGCATGGAGGCACCAGTGGGACGGAGCACGGAGGAGGAGGATGACTGACCAGGGGCTCTGGCAGAGTGGTGAGGCTCTCCGATTCAGAGTCCACCCACACACGAGGCCCAGATGACAAAGGGTTGCAGGGGTAACGCATCAGGCAGCCTGGAACTGCCCCACTATCCCCCTCCTCATCACTTCCTAAAGCAGACTGCTTAGATCGCTACCCTCCCACCTGGGAAGCAGGCCCCAAACCCGCCTAGCCTTGCCCAGGCAGGGAGAGGTGGGTGCGAGGGACAGAACAAAGCCTTTCAGAGCAGATCCTAGTCAGAGCTGACTTTTAAGGCCTGCTCCACCATTCTGGGGGAGTTTTGCCTCAAAAAGCAAAGTAACATGCCCACTGGGATCAGTCACTTCCAAAATGGCCTTTCTAAATTGCAAACATAAGTGTGATTCTGGTTCCAGAGGCCCCCTAACCTGCATGTTAAGCAAGTACCATGTGACATGGAATGAGCTGCATAACCTAGCGCAGTGTGGCCTTTGAGAGCTTTGAAAGCAGACACCCTGGACTCAGCTTCAGCTCAGCAATGACTTACTGAATAACCTTGGGAAAGTTCTTTTTGTTTTTTGGGTTTTTTTGGAGAGGTTTTCGCTATAGGGCGCGTGCACTCGCCAGACAGACAGAGAGACAGAGAGACAGAAAGCGAGAAATCACCCCCCGGGGGGATGGTCACGCTGCAATCCCTTCTCCTCTATTCTCCTCTCGGGATCTTGGGCACGCACGCACACGCGCCCGGCGTGAGTTTAAGCCACCGCGTCCGGGACGTGAACTGCGGTCGACTACGTGGGAGTCCAGCGACATAGCCATTACACTAACTACCAGTTCCCGGGAAAGTTCTTTAATTCTGTGTCCCTTGGTTTCCTCGTGTAAAACACAAAACGAAGTACTCGGAAAATGTTAGTGATTATTATAGTTTCTAATATTCTACTTTACCACCATTTCTTTAATTGAGTTGGACTAATTTTATAGTGAAACTAAATAACTTTGAAAGATTGAGGCGCAGGGCCGACAGCTGTCACAGTTGGCTGACCACAGTTCGAGTCCCAGACCTGGCAGCTTACTTTCTCACTTTCTCTTTCTGTCTCTGATCAAATTCAAAATATAATAAATAAAATGAAATAAATATTTTTTTAAAAAAAGATTGAGGCACATGTCCCAAAACCCAGGGATTCCACGACAAGGGAGAGCCACAGAAAAACACTTGCCTTTAAGTGCCCAGGATACCACACAAGAACATTGGCTTTTCAATAGTGAGACACTGGGAACCCCCTCAGCGTTCACTAATAAATAATAAATAAATGAGGGCTCCACACAGGGTGGCATATCACACATCAGGGCAAGAGGGGACCCAAGCTGCAGGATCAAGACAGCTAAATCTGAGACCCGATGCTGTGTGAGCAATTCCAAGTTGTAGAATGACACATGCTGTGAACTCCATTTATACACAACTTTAAAGAACCCCATATCTTTAGACTTACACTCAGCAAGAAAATTAAAGACAGAGAAATGATAAATTCAGGATGGGAATTATCTCTGGAGAGGGACGGAGGGAAGAGGGGCTTCAATAGTCTCTACCATGGTTTCTCTTTTTGTTAAGCTTTTGCTATAGGGGACACATGCTCAGAGACAGAGACAGAGAGAGAAGGAAAGTAAGAAAGCACCCCACACAGGGAATGGCCACACCACAATCCCTTCTGCTCCATTCTCCTTGCAGGAGCTTGGGCACTTGCACACACAAGCCTGGAGAGTTTTCGAGCCATTTGACCTGGGACTCGAACTGTGCAGTCAGCCATGTGGGATCTAGCACCTTAACCACCATGCCACTGGCTGGCCCCCTCCATGGCTTATTTCTTAAAAAGAATATAAAAGGTCCAGCTGCAGTGGATGACCCGGATGACACTGACTAGGACCAGCGGCAGATGGACCCATGTGGCCTCAGAAAAGAGTGGGATCTCCGAGTCGTGCAGGGAGGCAGGTGTGGTTCAGTGTGAGGAACTGCCCATGCTAGAGACACAGCCGCTGCCCTGGAGGCCCAGAGCAGGCCTAGCAGGGTCAGGGGTGTACAGGGCACTCAGCCCCATCCAGTGATAAGGAGAAATGTGCTTTCAGTCCAGGAGCCTAGAGGGTGCCCCTCAGGGCTGGGAAGAAGGAACTAACCGAGCTCCAGATTTACAAAGACCAGAACAGGAAGGGAGCAGTCAGCCCAGCCTCCCTGTATTTTCCAAAGAAGAGACCAGAAGTCTAAGGAGGATAAAGGACTTGGCCAAAGTCATACAGCAAAAATCATGAAAGCAAAAGTCAGCAGGTACCCTGGCCCAGGTCATGGTGTCCCCCAGCTTCCAACCCTCAGCCCAGGGCTACACACAGGCCCTGTGGAGCCTCCCAGCTGCTGACTGGCACCAGCCTCTCTCACTTTCCTGTTCAAGTGTCAGGTCTCAGGCCCTTGGCAAATATTGGCACTGGTGGTGAGGCTCCGGCAGGGCGGACACCCCTCCCAGCTCACCTGGGCCGGATCTCTACCCAGCAACCACCCCAGGGTCACGGTGCCCAGCAACGCCCACTCCCCACCGGGGCCCAGCAGAGCAGAGAGTTGCTGAACCAACTGGGGCAGTTAACAGCTGTCACTGCTACAGGACAGAGGGTCTCGCAGGGTTCCTCAGTGACGTGGGGCAGGGTTGGGCAGGAGCGCCTGGTTGATAGTGACACCGCCCACTTTTACTATTGGGTTCCTGCTGCACCCAGAGAGCCCAGCTGGACCATGCCTTAGCCTTGAAGGTCCCCAGTATCCCTGAAGCGGATGCAGGGGGCTCGACCATCAGATAAGAACTGGGTTCAAATCCCAGAGCAACTCCTTCCACCCGCGTGACCGAAAGAAATCAAGTCACTTACGAACTGTGCCTGAGTTTCCTCATCTGTAATGGGGGTGGGTGACAACAGGGCCCACCCCACAGGTGTAAGGGCTCCGAGGCAGGAGGCAGGCGGCTCTGACTGTGGTGGCTGTGACTACAGCTTCCTGAGAAAGTTGGGACTCAGCGGGGGAGTGACCGCCCAGGGTCCCGGCGCCTCCGCTCTGCCCTCCCGGGGCGTTTCTGCGACCCTCTTCCCGGCCCGCGGCTGCGGTGGCGGCGGCACCCGGAGGCCTGGCAGGGGGCTGGAA
>NW_006159682.1:962915-977998 GCF_000334495.1 Tupaia belangeri chinensis | reverse complement strand
CGCCGGGGGCGGGGAAGGCGGCGGGGCCGGGCCAGGCCTCGAGCCCTCGATCTGCCCACCCGCGAAGTGGGGCCATGCCTGCCCGCGGCCGCCCCCGGCCTGGGGCAGAGCTGGGGGCGGGGTCTGCCTCCGCCGGGCTTGCGCAGGGGGAGTCGCCCACCCCCAGCCGAGACAGGTAGGAGCCCCGGGTGCAGCAGGTGTGCGGGGGCCCAGGCCAGCGTGGCCTCTGCGCGGGTGCCACCCGGGAAGGGACAGGAGCTCTCCTTCTGAGCCATCTCCACTTATTTGGGACCAGAATGATTTTCCCTGGACCTCGCAGCTCCCCTCAGCCGCCCCGCGTGAGTCTGCCGTCCCCCCACATTCGCGGGGGCATTCATGCATAGAGGGACAGCCTCCAGGGCCAGGCTTGGGTTCTAATCCCACCCACTTGTCCGCTGAGTGTCTGCAGGAGAGCAGAGAGCGAGGAATAAAGCAGTTTAGCACTCACTGCCAGCCGGCAGTTCACGCTCACCTTCTCAAATAATCCCCATAAATGCACTTTTACCGATGGGGAGACCGAGGCACGGAGTTCCTGTGACTGGGACTCAGCCCTCCCGACTCCAAAGCTCATGCTCTAGATTCTTACCCCTTGTTCCCCTCTGCCCTGAACTGCCCCCATTGTCCCCCTCCGCTGTGCCTGTGTGGGTGTGATGAGGGTCACCCACACTCCCCAGGCACCCACTGCACACCTAGCACTGGGGTGTGTGTCTAGGCTCAGGGTAGGAGGTCTTTGGCAGAGAGAACCACTGGCCCTTGAAGAGTTAACCAGCTGCCACCTCCAGGCCCCAGATGCGCTTAACCGTGACTCATCAGAGCACACACGGCTGCCATTAGAGCTGTCCCTTCACAAAGGCAGGGGACAGAGGGGGAGGGATTCCTGCTACCCTGGACCAACTCTGAGCTCCAGGATGTCAGAAGAGAAAACAGGAGGGGCCGGCCTGCAGAAGCAGCCATGTGGGAAGAACTTGGACCAGATCCCACGCAGGGAGTGGGGAGCAGGCAGGTTGTGCTTTGTGGGAAGTGGGAGAAGCTTGGGGATTACTGCTTAAATCTAAACAGACTGCCTGGCATGGCCGTGAGTTCCCCTCCTCCCCTACTAAGCAGAGGCCAGATGCTCACTTGGAAGAATTGTTCCATCTCTGGAAGCCTCATATTTAGGCATAAAAGAGGTAATTAAGTACAAGAATCAGGCTATAGCAATAATGACCACCAACTATAATATAAAGAATCTGGATGTGGGAGCGTCTGGGGGACTTCTTGGAGGAGGTGAGGACAGAGCTGAGCCTTGACAGTTATGTCATTTAAACACAATGAAGTGGTGGAGAGGTGGATCAGTTGGGGGGCGCAGCATGAAGGCAGGGAAGTGAGCAGGGTACACTGACAAAGTTGGAGCTGGCAAGGCTGCTGAGAAGATCAGCAGTGTGTGTAAGGAGGAGTCCTGTGTGATGAGGCTGGTTTGAGTGTGGCCCCCCAAAAGCTCATATGCTGGAAATTTACTGCCGTTGTAACAGAATCAAGAGGGTGGAAGTTTCGGGAACCAGCAGTTGGCGTAACGGCTATGTTGCTGGACTCCCACATAGTTGACTGCGGTTCGTGTCCTGGACCCGGTGGCTTAAAACTCATGCCGGGTGCGTGTGCGTGTGTGCCCAAGATCCCAAGAGGAGAATGGAGGAGAAGGGATTGCGGAGTGGCCATCCCCCCGGGGGGTGATTTCTCGCTTTCTGTCTCTATGTCTCTCTCTGTCTGTCTGGCGAGCGCACGCGCCCTATAGCGGAAAAACCTCTCTAAAAAAAAAAAAGAGGGTGGAAGCTTCGTCTGACTGTGGTACTGGGAGGTTGGGGCCTTCTGGAGGAGATTAGGATCAGGGTGGGGCCCCCATGATCGGATTCTGCGCAGACCTTCCTGCTCCAGCGCTCTCTGCCATCTTACAGCAAGGCCCAATCCAGGTGCAGCTGACCTTGCACCTGCGAAAACTTAATCTGACAATGGGACTGAGAGATGGGGCCTTTGGGAGGTGATTAGGAGAATGCTAGCAAGGTGGGGGTCCCCATGACTGATCCCTCATGGCTTTTAAAAAATTTGTCAGAGGGACAATGAACTGTCCAGAGTGACAGAGATGGAAAGCAAGAAAGCACCCCTCATGGGGAATGGTCATGCCACAATCCCTTGGTATTTTTCAAGTCTCCAGGTCTGAGACTCAAATTGTGCAGTCAGCCATGTGGGATCTAGCTCATGTAACCACCAGGCCATGGGCTGGCCCTCCTAGTGACTTAATAAGGAGAGAGAGACCAGACAGACACACGTGTTCTTGTCACGTGAAGCCTTGCACTACATGGGACACCACCACCAAGAAGACCCTGCCCAGAGGCAGCCCTTTGAGCGTGGACCTTCAAAAGGGTGAGCTAAGTGAAATAAACTTCTATTCTCGAATTGCCCAGACTCAGGTATTTCTGTAACTAGCAACACGACAGACTGAAACAGGGCCCTATCACGCGGTGTTCCCTCTGCTGTTCACCTTTCTCCCTTGTCACTTACTCATTCATTGAACCAGGAATGAATCCAGAAGTTGATAAAGGGGAGGGCTCTTTCAAACAAGATACAAATCTAGCAATGCAAAATTGCCAGTATTCTCTGAGAACCCTGGACTGGGCCAGGCCAGGCGAGTGGAGGATCCTGAAGCTTTAAGTACATTCGCTCCAGGCTAATTTTTCTTTTTTTTTCCTAAAGGGCACCTGCACTTACCAGAGACAAGAGGGAGAGGAGAAAGCACACACTGCAGTGCATCTCCATTTTCCCTTTTGGGATTTTGGGCACACATGCCCAGCATGCTTCTAAAGCCACCAGATCAGGGAGTTGGACCACAGTTGGCCACGTGTGATCCGGCTGCCCGGATCACCAGGCCGCAGAACTGGCCCACTCCAGGGTAAATATTTACTGCATGTGACCAGCATTTATTAAGAACTCGCCATATGCCAAAGCTCCTACTCGCCCTGCAGTTTCACTTCAGATGCTGCTTCTTCCAGGAACCTTCCCCTTTCTGGCAGGGTCAGGAGCGTCTGGGTACTCACCGCCCTAATGCCGCTAAGGTACCCCAGTTTTCCTGGGCTGTCACTGTCTGTGTGTGGTGTGTATGTTTGGGCAGTGGGGAGTGAGGTTTGTAGGTGACTGGCTCCGCCGTCAGATTGGGAGCTTCTCGAGGGCAGGCCCTGGTCAGCTCTGTCTCTGTGTCCCAGTGCCTGACATCAGGTGCCCGACAACCAAGCACCAACAAAGGGCCCAGCACGTCAGTACACCCCAACCAAGGCAATCACTGAAACAATGGCCGCTGTGTATCAGACACTTACTACGTGGCGCGTGGTGTCACGGGTACCTCTCACATGTGCAAGCACATGCTCTATCATGAATAAAGAAACACATTTTAAAATTTCACACATCAGGTAAAAGGCCCAGAATAGTACCTGGCATGTAACACGCGCCATGCAGGTGCCTCGATGACATTTGGGGTGGTGTGCCAGGTACCTTCTCTCCCCATCTTGCAGGTGAGTACTGAGCTGGCAGGTGAGCAGCAGGGCTGCCTGTGGAGTGGCCCCCCCAAACCCCAGCCCGCTCAGGGCAGTGATGCTGGTGAGTCAGAGCGCAGAGGGTCCGCCCCCGGGCCCCACCCATCCAAGCCAGGATCCATGAGTCACCTCAGATTGCTGCCTACCACCCAGGTAATTCTACTCCGATCATCTGCACACCCCCACTTGAGCTGATAGCTGAGCCCAGGGCCTGGGAGCTTCCTGAGTCCTGGTCCCTTCCTCCCTGTTTGGGGACTGTTTCCTGGTACATCATGCCTGGGAGGTGCCAGGCCTACTCTCCTCCCTCAGTTCCTCCCTGACCTGCAAGAACACGTCAGCAGGGCCGCCGACCTCTCAGCGGCCTTGAGAACCCCATGACTGCTTTCACCTGTGCCGTCTCAGTGAGGCCCTCAGGAAGTCTCTGTGAGACCTCAGTACATGCCGGAAAGGCCATAGTAGCAGTGCTTCCCAGCCTACAGATGAGAATACTGAGGCCTGGACCACGCTCTAGCCACAGCTACAGTGATTCCTTACCCTATAGATGGGGAAGGGGGGGGTGAAGAGATGAAAAGAGGGGTGCCTCGATTCAGGGGGTGGGGGTCACAGAAAAGAGGAGCACAGCAGTGCCGCCGTCACAGAAAGAGCTTCTGCTGTGAAGACAGCTCTGCCTGCCCCTCTCTGAACCTCAGTCTTCCCACCTAAGCCTGGGACAGCAGTCTTGAACTCTCAGGGATGCTGTGAGGACTACTGGGCATTACCTGGGGAACTCCTTGTCCCCTTCTCGCTGCTGAGCCCCCTTCTTAGTCTCTCCCCCCAGTCCTTTCCCTGGCATGAAGCACCCCCTTCCCCAGGCTCTCCCAGCCCGTATCTCCCCTCACACTCCAGCGTCCTCTCAACCCAGCTGATCTACAACTGTGGGCTGTAAAGAGGGTTTGCTTAAAGTGTGTGAGCCCCACCCCAGCAGTTACAGGCTAGGGCTCGTTAATAATTCACAGTGAACAGGCCCATCAACAAAGGGCCTTGGAGAGGGCTGTGACAGCCGCAGCTCTGTAGCTGTCCCTGGAGTGGGCCCTTGGGGCAGATCTAGGCCCTTGGGGCAGATCTAGGCCTGTTTCTTGCACCCCCCCCCCCCATGGAATCTGCTCACCTCGCTTCAGGCCGTTTTTCGCCCCCCCCCCCCCCCATGGACTCTGCTCCACTAGCTATGTGACCTTGGACAAGTGACTGCCCCATTCTGGCCTTAGTTTCTCTCTTCCCACCACATATATGGAGAGAAGTTTGGACCAGGAGTTCCAACCTTGCCTTCCCCCTGTATATACCCAGTTTCAGGATTTAGGCTCTTCTACCAAAGTCTGGTCTCCAGGAGCCTCCCAGGGTGGGTCTAAGGAAAGAGTCTGGGTTAGGCATGTGGGACCAAGAACTGTCCTGACTTGAAAAAGGGCCAGTGCTCTAATGCCACTCAATGCCCCCTCTTAGAGTTTGGAACTTAGGGGCAGAGTCAGTAAGATCTGCATGGACTCCTGACTCCGTCATGTCCCAGCTAGGCAGTCCTGAAGCAAGTCAACTGCGTAGCTTGAGGCAGGGTAGGGAGCATTCAGGGAGCAGGTTCGGAGCCAGGGCTTTCATCCCAGCTCTGACACCCTGGGCCAGTGACTTCATCTCTGAAGTCTGGATGACGATGGCACCAGCCTCACCTGGGTGTTGCAAGAATATGACATAATACGTGTAACGCACTTGGAGCAGGGCCTTATCACTATTCTCTGAGCTTTAGTTTCCTCACCTATAAAAAAGAGATAAAGGGACTGCAGTGGGGACCAGTAGTTCTATTGCTGGACTCTCATATAGTCAACCGGTGTTCAAGCCCAGGACCTGGCGACTTAAAACTCACACTAGGCATGTGTGCGTGCATGCCTAAGATCCCGAGAGGAGAATGGAGGAGAAGGGATTGCGGCGTGGCCATCCCCCTGGGGAGTGATTTCTTGCTTTCTATCTCTCTGACTCTTTCTGTCTCTCCGGTGAGCACACACTCCCTATAGCAAAAATCTCTCTTAAAGAAAAAAAAAAGAATTGCAGTGGGTATTAAATGAGGTAATGGACCCACAAAGGCTTTGGAAGCACACAGAGCTGTCCAGGGAAGAAGGCGTTCCCCTGAGATATGCACCCAGAGACCTGACTAGGACTCCAAGGCAGCATCTCCAGAACATTTACCTTATACCTTCGAACTGCAGTCTCCACTGCTACCGGCCACCCTGCCAGTGACAGACAAAGGGGCTTCATATTTCTGAAGGAAAACTGGAATTATGGATGGGAAGCCCTAGAAAGAAGACTCAGTAACATTTGGGCAGCACACCTGTCTAAACATATCATCACATATGCAGACAAAGATCTATGGTACAAGGATGTTTTCATAGTGTTTTCTATCATAAGAAGAGAACTGGAAAAAACTGTAATGGCCATCGCTTGGGGACTGGTTCAGTGAATGATACTGCATTTATGGAGTGAATTATTCTGCAGATATTTAAATTGTGTCTACAGAGAGTTTATTTGCCTGAATTACCACTACTGGTAAGACAGAGACAGAGAGAGACAGAGAGACAGAAAGTGAGAAACTACCCCTGGTAATTTCTATACCAGGCCACGCTGCAAACCCTTCCCCTCCATTCTCCTCTTGGGATTTTGGGCACGCACACACATGCGCCTGGCATGAGTTTTAAGCTGCTGTGTCCAGGACTCGAACCATGGTCCACTACTTGGGAGTCCTGTGATGTAACCATTATGCCATTTGCTGGTCCCAACCCAGCATGTTTTTTCTTTTCTTCTTTTCTTTTTTTCTTTCTTTAAAAATTTACTTTTAACCACTATATAGCTTTATACTGTACAACATTGCCTCTTCAGCACAAATACAGTGCATATCAGTCAAGACAAAGACATTACCATATACATTATCATCAGCAAATAACTTCTCATTTTTGTATCAATTAAACATTTTTTTCCTTGTTCCCCTCCTTCCCTCTATTCCCCACCTCCATATTACCCCACCCTTACTATCTCTAGTATCTACCATTGCCCTCCCCACTACTATACCTTCCAAACTTTCAGCACATTCGCTATATATTGAGTGGGGACATACAAAGTCTGACGTTCATGCTCTGGCTTGCTTCGCTTAGCACTACGTCTTCCATATTCGTCCACTTTGTATCAAATGTTTTTTATGGCTGAGTAGTATTCCATAGAGTACATATGCCACAGTTTTTCAGTCCACTCATTCAATTTTGGACATTTGGGTTGATTCCATGACCTAGCAATTGTAAATAATGCTACAATAAACATGGATATGCAAGTGTTTTTCCCAACTGAGAGCTTCTCTACTCATTGGGTAAATCTAAGAGTGGAATTACTGGGTCATCTGGTAGTTCTATTTTCTCTACTCATTGGGTAAATATCTAAGAGTGGAATTACTAGGTCATCTGGTAGTTCTATTTGTAGGTTTCTGAGGCGTCTCCATATCATTTTCCACTGTGATTGTACTAATTTGCACTCCCACCAACAGTGCAGGAGAGTTTCCTTTTCACCACAGCCTCACCAGCACTTATTATTATTTTTTATTTTAGTCATTCTGACTGAGGTTAAGTAATGTCTCATTGTGGTTTTGATTTGCATTTCCCTTATGATAAGAGATGATGAGTGTGTTTTCATAGGGCTTTTTGGCTGTTTGTATGTCTTTTAAGAATTCTCGGTTCAGCTCATTTTCCCATCTTTTAATTGGGAAATTATTTTTTGTGGGTAAACTGCTGAGTTCCCTGTACATCCTGGTTATCAATCCCTTATCTGAGGTATAGTTTGCAAATATACTCTCCCAGTCTGAAGGTTATCTTCTCACTTCAATTGCTGTTTTTCTGCTGTGCAGCAGCTTCTCAGCCTAATATAGTAACATTTGTCTGGTTTTGGAACTTTGCTTGTGTTTTGCCACCCCAGCCTGTTTCTCAAGCCACTGGGTCCAGGACTCGAACAGCATAGCTGGCCATGTGGGATTTAGCCACCTTAACTACCACTTGACTGGTACAACTCCCAATTCTTTTGTCCTATATTATATGTCCTATAGTGCTTAAAGCTATGTGGTGTTTGTGTATCTTGCTTATTCATTTATTGTCTCTCCTTCCCTGTTAAACTCTATATCCCACAAAGGTAGAGTCTTTGTTCTTGTTTTTGTTTGGCTGCTTTTTGGTTTTGTTCTCCAATATCTCCTACTATGTGCCTAGAGTAGTGCCTAGCACATAGTAGGTGTTCAATAAATGTTTGAAGTATAAAAGAGTTTGCTAGAATGTGGAAAAAGGTGCAAACAGCAGAATACAAAATTACCCATCTTCCATGAAAAAGAAAACCCCATTTGAGAAAGCGTGAGGGGTTAAAGCCATTTCTGGAGTGGGTGGGGGGTAGTGTGGTACAAGGTCAGACATAGAAGACTCAGATCTGAATTTTGGCTTCTTCACCGTCATCAGGACACCTCCTGGGGCTTCCGTTTTCTCCTTGATCTATTCTCGCCTATTCAATTAGAGATGACAGGGTCTCCTGGTCAGAGGTGCGTGGATTTAAGTAATGATGAGTGTCAAGCATTGGCTGTTGGGACCCAGGCAAGGATAGGTCCCCCGGCCCTTTATAGCAGGACCACAGAAGCACAAGATGGGAGCACTCTGGAGGCGGGGCTAGTTCAGGAGGTGTCTAGGGGTGAGCGCTGGGGTTTGGAAGAGCAGTGGCAAGCGAAGGAGAAGGGTGGTGATCCCGCGCAGTGCTGTGGAGCGAACAAGCCCCGCCCGTGCCTGCCTGCCCTACACTCAGCAAGTGCCCACCCATCATTTTCCTAGAAATCCGAGACTTAGCTGTTGTATGGGGGAGGGTGTTTCCTAGCTGGAAACGAATTGAGGAGCTGTGTTGCTGCTTCTTGCAGGGTGTGGGTGTGGTTGGAGCCTTGAGGGGCTGTGTTGCTGGTTCCTGCAGGGTGTGGGCGTGGTTGGAGCCGACTCTGCAAGGCACTAAGTCCTCAGAGGCAGAAAGCAAGAATGGAAGGGAGTGTCTTGGTCCACGTCTACCTGCATAGGGTATCTCAGGTCCCACCCGGTCCTAATGAAATTGTTCTGTTGGAGTCTTCGGGCAGAGACCAGCCATTCAGAGAGTTGGGGAGGAATTTATCTGAAAGTGGGACATTTCTGCACTGCGGTTCACCTAGGAAAGGCTGATCTGGGGGAAGGAAGCCTTGGGAGTCTTGGGTTAAGATAGAAAATTCCCTTTCTCCTGGAAAGGAAAGGGGCATATCTTTGGCTAGAAGTAAAAGATCTATAGACCTTCCTTCCAGAATGGCTTAGGGGACCCAGAGAGGGGCCACAGCATCATCATTTTCTGTCATTCACATCCTGTTTTCTAAGGTGTTCTTAGACCTTATAGCCCGTCATGGGACCAGCAGTTAGCGTAATGGCTATGTTGCTGAACTTCCATGAAGTTGACCAAGGTTCGAGTCCCGGACCCAGTGGTTTAAACTCATGCCAGGTGCGTGTGCGTGCATGCCCAAGATCCTGAGAGGAGAATGGAGGAGAAGATTGTGGCATGGCCATCTCCCCTGGGGGGTGATTTCTTGCTTTCTGTCTCTCTGTCTCTCTGTCTTTCTGGCGAGTGCATGCGCCTTATAGCAAAAACCTCTCAAAAAAAAAAAACAAGGAGGTATAGCCTGGCCTACTCCAGTTGAAAGCCTAGTAAACGCACTGTTGAAGTTTACAGGGCCACCACAGGGCTAGCTGGTGGTGTGGTTAAGGGATGGGAGGCCACATGGCTGGCTATAGTTCTGAGTCCGAGACTGGAAAGCCAGAAAAACTTGCTGGGTTGGTGGGACAAGCAGGTGGCATGGTGATTAAGGTGCTGAAATCCCACATGGCCAACTGCGATTCGAGTCCCAGACCTGGTGGCTTGCTTTCTCACTTTCCTACTCTTTCTCTGGTCAAATTAAAATGATAATAATTTTAAGTAACATAATTATTTAAAACAAACAAACAAACCACACTGGGTATGTGTGCGTGTGCCCAGAATCTCAAGAGGAAAATGAAAGAAAAAGGGTTGCAGCATGGCCACCCCTCCTGGGGATGCTCTCTCACTTTTCCTGTCTCTGTGTCTCTCTGGGGAGCATGGCCCTTATAGCAAAAACCTCTCAAAAAAAAAAAAAAGGAGTTATAGCCTGTCCTATTCAAGTTGGTGGGGAATTAGGAAAGGGTCTCTCATCCTTGTGGGATGGATGATAGCTGAATGTTTGTGTCCCTCTAAAATTTTCCCCCAAAATGATGGTATGAGGAGGCAGGACTTACGGGAGATGATTAGGTCACTGGGCAGAGAGCCCTCCTATATAGGATTAGGGCTGGGTGGGAGAAGAATCTTTTTATTCGACTCCATCTCTCAGGGTACAGTTATTGGTGGAGGGAAGGGCCAATCAGAACATTCCCCTGAGTTTATTCAAACTAGAGCAGGTGGAGAAGGCACGTCCTCTGGAACAATCCATAGCACTAGCCTAACACCGAGTCAGGCACTATTCTGTGTTTTACATAAATGAATTCATAAAATCTTCACAACCATCCTGGGAGGCAAGTACTAATATTGTCCTTATTTTAAAGATGAAGCGGAGGCACCAAGAAGTGAAAAAATCACGCTGCTAGAAAGTCTCAGAGCCAGGGTTCAAAATCAGCCTCTGTGGCCCCTGGGTGCCTTTTGCTGTCTTGTCTCACCGTCCCTGGGCTTGAGCTTGGAAGCTACTGGCAGTCGTGCCTTGTGCTGAATAAAGCAGTGAGCACCAGGAGAGAATGGAGCTGGCCCAGGGAGGAACCGAGCTGAGAGGCAGAAATTCTCAGGGGAGAACAAAGCAACTCGAGCCACTCAAGTCCCAGATTTGAAGACATTTCAGGAATTGTGGCCAGCTGGCAGAATCTAAGTTACAGCCTGAATAATCTATTTCTCATAGACCTCAGAAAGGACCGCAAATGTCCCAAGATGGAATCTCTTTGTAACTGATAAAGTAGGACAAAGTTTACTCGGTTTGGGCAGCAAGGCTTGAGGATCTGAGGGCCACAGTGTACTTGTCACCCCAACGCCCTCTCCTATCCATTCAACTGCCCTCAGCAACAGGGGTAGACCAGAATCCTGGGATTAGGAGCTTCAACGTCCTCATAGAAACTTGAAATGTTAAATCACAAGACCAGGACTCACAAACACTTCAACTGGCAGGATCTGAGAATAACAAAGGTGAAAACTCAGCTCCATTCCCAGGGAAGGGACTCCAAAGCCATTCAAGAGTTCCATTGCCAACAGGAAATTCCCACCCTGCAGGGATTGGAGAGCTCCTCTAGCTCAGGCACAAACCAGGAGCAGGAATCTGTCTACAGCCGCCCACAGGCCCCTCCCCTTGGCTGGGGCCCACCCCCTCCCACAGCAACTCTGCTGCTTAGCGACTCTCAGAAGCACTCTGCTGGCTGGCACTTGGCACTTGCCCCTCTTCCTGGGGCTGTCTCCTACCGCAGTGGGGGCTATGACCTGGCTGGAAAGGAGCTCTATTTGTAGGTCCTGTAGGTGGCACTAGTCCCCATTAAAAGATGCTCAGCATCAGGAACAGCCCCATTTCCTTTCCCACTAGTTCCAGGTTACCTAGTCCTGGAGTCAGGAATCCCCATCATTGGTGCAAACCCTTCAGAATCCCCTCTGCTCGGTGCAAATACCCTGGAAAGAACACTACCTCGTGCCAGCACCCAGAGGACACGAAGTGCATTTATTGAACACCAGTGACGCCCCGGTGGCAGTCTATGTCTGGTGTTTGACAAATGTGACTTCACTAGGTCCTCCCACCACTCAGTGAGTGGCTGTCATTGTACAGCTGAGTAAACTGAGGCTCACACAGATCAAGTAATTGAGTCGAGGTACAGAGTCAGAAAGTGGCAGAGCAGGGGTTGAGCGACCCCGAGCCCTTCACTCTTTGGCTGGGCTATGAGACGCGGGGCAGCGTGGGTGCGAGGGGCAAGGGTGGAGAGAGAGAGCACGGTCCCAAGCTGGGAGGATGGAGACCCAGGTTTCAGCCTCAGGCATGAGACCTTGTGGGGGCAACTGGGAGTAAAGAATTTTCTAGGGATTTGTGCCTGCACGTTCCAGCAGAAGTGCAAGGCACACGTGTGCAAGCCTCATACACACTCCCTCATGCAGGCCACGGGAGATACAGGGAGGCCTCTCCATGGCTGAGACCCTCCCCCAATCCTCCTCACAGCCTCTCACCTCCCTCCCAGCTTGCTGATACTGGCTCTCACCTTCCAGCCTGTCCAGCTGCCACTCCTTGGTTCTTCTTTCTTAGCTTCTTTACCCCATCCTCTCCATCCCTTCTGGCCTCCCTACCTCCAGCTTCCCTCTGTGACATGAGCGACTGACACACTGGCTATTAAGAAGGCTCCCCAGTGCCCGCAGGACAGGACGCCACTGCATTCTCCAGGCAGGTGAGAAATCCACTGAACACGTCCTCACCATCCACTGCGGGATCTCGACCACCTCCAAAGTCATTCCCTGATGTCCTCGTCAAAATGGATACTCTGAGCCCCATTGTGTTCTGGGCTCCAGGTACGCGGGGGCAGGTGAGCCCCACCCACCTCCCATGTGTAGTAAGAAACAGAAAAGTGTAGAGATGGTTTGCCCACAAAACCCTTGCTCCACAGGGGAGGTAGCTCAGTCATCTCTAAATCCTTGAGTATTGGGACCAGCAGATAGCATAATGGCTATGTTGCTGGACTCCCATGTAGTCGACTGCGGTTCGAGTCCTGGACCCTGTGGCTTAAACTCATGCTGGGTGTGTGTGCATGCATGCCCAAGATCCCGAGAGGAGAATGGAGAAGGGATTGTGGCGTGGCCATCCCCCCGGGGGTTGATTTCGCACTTTCTGTCTCTCTGTCTCTCTGGCGAGCACACGTGCCCTATAGCAAAAACCTCTCAAAATTAATTAATTAATTAATTAATTAATTAAATTAATTAAAAATCCTTGAGTGTCCTGCCCAGAGCCCTCTAGTGGCTTTTCTAGGACACAAGAAATCCACTCTCCTTGCCTGGATCGGTCCAGCCCGTCTGCGTCCAGGATCTCGTCAGACACATGTCATCCACTACCCACTCCCCTCCCTGCTCCTCAGACACACCTCGGGCTGTGACAGGAGCGGTTCCCACTGTGCGGAATGCTCTGGGGACGGCTGAGCGTACCGCGCATCACGTCGCCCTGTCTTAAGCCTTACACAGCATCTACTTCCGGTGCTTAATTGTCCGTCTTTCTCATTGGAACATGGTCTCCCAGAGCAGGGACCTACATGTCTGAAGTTCCACTGTCTCTGCTCCGCCTAAGACAGTGCCTGGAACAGTATCATGCTCTACAATGTGTGCTGAAGACCGAATGAGAACCACAAAAGAGAAGTGGGTGCTGGAAATGATGAGCCTGCCTTGGGGATGGGTCAGAAAGGCTCTCCAGAAGAGGGTGCCTAAAGTTCAGTTTTATGGAGCATCAGGGATGGAGACAGCATTCTGGGCATCCTGAGCAAGCCCGGTCCAGTTGGGAGAGCATGCAGGGCCGCTTGTGTTGCTGGAATGGGGTGAGGGTCAGGGAGATGGGAAACGGGCCTGGATGGGTCACAGCCTCTGCCTGGAGTGCCTTGAACCTCTAGCTGATAGCCATGGCAGTGTTTTATTATTCTTTACAATTATTTATTTACTATTATTACTATTTTTTTTCTTTTTTTTTTTGGAGAGGTTTTTTCGCTACAGGGCACGTGCGCTCGCCAGACAGACAGAGAGAGACATAGAGACAGAAAGCGAGAAATCACCCCCCAGGGGGGATGGTCACGCCGCAATCCCTTCTCCTCCATTCTCCTCTCGGGATCTTGGGCACGCACGCACACGTGCCTGGCGTGAGATTTAAGCCACCGGGTCCGAGACGCGAACCGCGGTCGACTACGTGGGAGTCCAGCAACATAGCCATTATGCTAACTGCTGGTTCCCTATTACTATTATTTTTAATTTGACCAGAGAGAGACAGAGAGAGAGAAAGGGAAGTTGAGAAAGCAAGTCACCAGGTCTGGAACTAGAACCGTGGTGGGCCACGTGGGAGTCCAGCAACTTAACCACTGCACCACCTGTTCCCCTCCTCCCATGGAAGCATTAAAAATTAAAAAAAATTTTTTTTAAAGCATTTTTCTTTAAAACATGGGTTGGATGGTTCTTAAGAAAGAATGCATGGAGAGACAAGGAGATGGGAAAGTTAGGGGTCGGCTAAGTAGTCCAGGAGATGGAGTAGCGTTGAGAGAGAGCCAGGAGACAGAATCGGCAGGACTTGGAGCCTGGGGTGGAGGTGAGGGTGGGAGGGAGGAGACAGGGATGACTCCCAGGTTTCGGGCTTGGGCAACTGGGTGGATGACTATGCCACTGTGAGATGGGGACACAGGAGGAGGAACAGGTTTGGGGTGAGGATGCTAAGTTCAGTTTGGGGCTTGCCAAGTTTAGGCACTTATGGTTGGAGGCACTGGAGGACAGGTGGGCAGCCTGGCCCTGGGATGTAATGCGCAGGAAATTCAGCCCTGCCCTGGGGTAGCCGGTTGTTAAATATTCAAATATGAGGGGGCTCGTGGGGAGAAAGAGTCAAAGTTAGAAGAGTGGTAGGGCTGTCCCCTCTCATGGGAACAACACATCTGGAGGTACCAACTCATCCAGGAGTGGGGACAGCAGGGGAGGTGACACACAGAAGGGGTGAGGGGCTAATGGGAGGAGCTGTGGTGCTCGCAATGCCACACCACAGGGACTGGGGCTGGGACTGGGACCAGGTGTCCCCCTCAGTGCTGCTCTGCATGGTGGGCCCCAGAGGAAGAGTGCTGCCCTCAGCCTCCCAGCACCCAGAGCACCCATCAGCTGACCCATGCAGAACTGGGGCACCCAGATGAGTGAGTGGAGGACTGAAGGAAGTCCTGGCAGCCCAAACCCGACTGCCAGCTCGCCAGAGTTGTCCTCACAAGGTGGCCTCCAGGTCGTGGGGCTGGCAAGGGGGCTCACGTGTGTGTTTGTGTGTGTGTGTGCGTCTGTCTGTGCGTGTGTTGGGGGGCAGCTGCATCCTCTCCTCCCTGCCGGGGCGACAAACCCGCAGGCACGCAGGGGTGCTGAAGGGCTGGTCCCCCTCCCCGGGCCCTCCAGCAGTTTCCCTGTGCCCTGCACCTCGGCACACCTCGGTCTTCGGCTGTGCTGGCTCAGTCGCCCACCCCGTCGGCTGTGTCCCCAGAGGCCCCTGCGTCCCACCCGCGTCTCCCCGCCTCCCACGGCACCTGCGGTCGGTCTTCCCGGAGGACGTCCCCTTCCAGGCGGTCAGAAAGGCCATGGACGCGGGCCGGACGCAGACGGGGGCGCGGGCGGCCCCCCGCGGCAGCGGGGGCGGCCGGGGGGGGGGGGGCGGGC
>NW_006159682.1:960244-962153 GCF_000334495.1 Tupaia belangeri chinensis | reverse complement strand
TCCTCGCTCTGGCCCGCGCCTCCCTGCCTGGGAAGAGCGCCCATGTCCCTGCAGCAGGCCTGGGGGCCCAGGGAAAGCCCACACTTACTCAGACCTCTCCCTGGGCACAGGGAGAAACTGAGGCCCAGAGAGCGGGCCTTGGCTCAAGATCGCACACGGGGCCGGTGGTGGGCCTCTCCACTTCCAGTCTGGGGCGGGTGGCCGACCCATAACCATGTCATCTCTGTGGGCCATGTGGTGCCACCAACCCCCTTCCCTCCTGCCTGCTATAGAACCTGCCTTGCCAGGGCTGTGCCTGGGTGGGTAGGGGGCTGACGGGGAGCAGGGAGGTGGGAAGCCCCTGCCTGGGCCTGAAGGTGGAGGTGCAGGCCAGCCCAGCAGGGGGGCATTGTGAACTCCCGTTAGGATTCTCGTTGGCGAGGCAGGGGTCAGAGAATAAGGCACCAACGCGTCTGTAGTCCAACTTTCTTTGAAGCCTCTTAATTCACCTTGGGTCATGTGCAGTTGGGGGTTTTATTTTAAAGTTCTAAGGACAAGTGGAATGAGCTCTGGGGAAGGGCGCCCCTGCAGGTACCGTCCAGAGCCCCAGCAGGCGCTCAAGGACTATTCCAAACCCAATGGGAAGAATGAGCCCGCTCTGAAGACTGTCCTGGGGAAGGAGGGGCCAAACGCAGGGAGGGGCCGGTGGCCAAAATGGAACCATTTCTGTCTCCTTTGGGGCTGGGTCTGTATCCTGGGCACCTTGCAGTACCAATCTTGTGTTTAATAAATGGTGACTGATTCTGATGAGTCAGGCCCCGGGCCAGGCGTTGTAGACAAATTCTCATTGATCTTCATCTCATTAAGTACTGTCTCCGTGTTAGGGGTGCCAGAACAGGCTCAGAGGGGTTAACTCACTTCCTGGGACAAGCTGTGGGGCTGGGTGGCGCCTCTGTCCTATCTGGTTGGCTTCCCACCGTGCCCAAGGTCCATGAGCAGCCTGGGCAAGGAGTGGGGGGCCTGTGGGGCGGAAACCCCAAGGACCATCTGGGCAGTTTCTGACTCTTCCCTGGGAGGCAGTAGAAAAGATCCGACCTTTCCCCCTTTCTGAGCACTCACGGCCCGGTTGTGGCCCATCACCAAGGCCCGAGAATGTTGCCTATCTGACCACAAAGCGAGAGCTTCCAGATCTGGAAATTCCAGTTATGGTGCACCTAAGGGCCCAAACCCCTCAGTCCACAAAGCTCTGTCCTGTTTGGCAGTGCTGGGCACTGCAGACAGCTAACTTTCCAGGGCTCAGAGGTAAGAATACCACAGGCCTTGGAAGCCCAGAGCCCAGCCTGCCAATGGGGGATGAAGGCCCCACTCAGTCTCTGGGTCCACAGCCAACACGACTTCCTCCAAAAAGCCCTCCAGCATGTCTCCACGAGAGGGTCTCTCCCTCCCCAGAGGTTAATTTTTATCTCTTTCCCAGTATTTAGCATGGTATGTTTTAATCCTATATTAGTTCTCTACAGCTACGAGTCTCACTCCAGCTTTCTATGGGAAGGTGAAGTGTCTCCTGTGCCTGCCGCGAAGCCTGGTGCTGTGGCTATACATGCGGGCGCTCAGCGTCCCGTGAAGAAGCAACTACTAAAACCTACTGAGCTTCTGGGAACCAGCAGTTAGCATAATGGCTATGTCGCTGGACTCCCATGTAGTCGACTGCGGTTTGCTTCCCAGACCTGGTGGCTTAAACTCACGCCGGGCGCGTGTGCGTGCGTGCCCAAGATCCCGAGAGGAGAATGGAGGAGAAGGGATTGTGGCGTGACCATCCCCCCTGGGGGGTGATTTCTCACTTTCTGTCTCTATATCTCTCTCTCTGTCTGTCTGGCGAGCGCATGCGCCCTATAGCTAAACTCTCTCCAAAAAAAAAAAAAAAAAGAATGCC
>NW_006159682.1:947235-959977 GCF_000334495.1 Tupaia belangeri chinensis | reverse complement strand
GCGCGTGCGCCCTAAATCTAAACCCTCTCAAAAAAAAAAAAAAAAAAAGAATGCCTGAGTCAGAAGGTCAGAAATGTTCCTAAGCTCAACAGCGCTGAGGTGATCTGCATGTTGCTAAGACCTCAGAAGGCCCAGGCATCTGTGAGCCATTCCCCAAGCTTATCTTCGAATCGATCTTATAACAACCCTAAAGTCGGGCAGGTTTTATCAACTTAGTAGGTAGACAAGTAAAATGGATGTGTGAGAGTCTTCTTACAGATACATCTTACCCTTCGTGAGATAATTTTTCATATTATTCACTTGAACATACACTAGGATTTGAATTTTTTTTTTTTCTGAGAGATTTTTGCTATAGGGCGCGTATGCTCACCAGACAAGACAGAGACAGAAAGTGAGAAATCACTTCTCGGGGGAGGGCACATGCTGCAACCTCTTCTCCTCTCCATTCTCCTCTCGGGATTTTGGGCACACAAGCACACACACCCAGCATGAGTTCCAAGCTGCCAGGTCCAGGTCTCGAACCATGGTCTACCATGTGGAAGTCCAACTCCTTAACTACTGCACATTTTTTATATGAAAAGATTTTAAGAAATCAGTGGCTGGGGCTAGGTGGCAGCATGGTGGTACCAGGGGACCTGTGGCTCTGGAGCCACACTGGGTGAGAAGCTTGACCCACCACCTGCTAAATGTGTGTGATTTCTGGCAAATTACTTTACCATTGAGTCTGTTTTCTCATCAGTTAGATGAGGACAATAACAGCACCTACTACATGGGCTGTTGTCAGGATGAAATGTATTAAAGCAAACAAAGCTGAAGAGTGTCACACACAGTGTGCTATGTGCCCCTTCTACAGTGACAGTTTTATCCAGAATCATAGGAAAATGAAGTGCTCTATAGAAACAAACTTTCAAGATAACTGAAATTCATCCCCTTTAATCATAGACTAACATTTTCCAAAAATGTATTATCTTTTCTGCCTTCTCAAATGCAGGCATAATAGCTCTTGGTGTTTGCCATGTAACCAGAACCAAGACTGTATCGATCATTTTAAACCCCACAACCATCAGGTGAAGGAACTGCTATCCCCACCGTGGCCCAGGGAGGTTAGGAGATTTACCAAAGTCACACAGTTATGAAATGTAAGGTCGTAATTTAGATCCCTGTCTCTAAGACTTGAAGGTCTGGGCTCTTTCTACAAGGCCAGGGACCTTCTCAGGAAGCTGCATTAAACCAGTTTCCTTTGAGACTGTCAGTTCTTATGCTCATATGCAGCTAGGTAGCATTTTACAAGGGATATTAGGGGACGAAGGGCTGGGGCTCCTAACCTCTGTCCATTCAGGGCCAGATTTAGAAGCAATTAGGTGGGTTTCTACCCCATCTGGGTTTTTGTACACCACAGGGCCTGGAGGGGTCTTTAACTCAAGACTCAGTAAAGGTCACATAGAGGCCCGCTCTCTAGATGGGAACAGTTCGTAGTTGTCTTGGTTCTGACTGTCCAACCAGCATGAAGAGGCTCCCACACACTGAGGAAGTTCTGTTCAGTCTGTCCCGTGTGTTCTCCAGAACCTTGGAGGGTTGTGAGGTCTGCTCTGTGCCTGAAGGGGACTTCTTGCTTAGGGCCTTAGAGGTGCTGAGTCTTGACCCTTGCTACCGCTTGTGCTCAAAGAGCTGCCCTAAGACCAGCATGTAACAGGCAGCCTGGGAGGTGGAAGAGCAGGTCTCAGGGCCGAGGCGCTGGGCTGGAATCTGGCCTCTTTCTTGGGTTGCAGGATTTGTTGAACTCACTTTCCTCTCTCTATACCTATATTTTCTAAGTATTATGAGGGTTTTCCCAACCCCTTGCCCTCCCACAAAATGGCTCAGCCTTAAATTCTGACTCCAGAGGTTAAAAGAAACGAGAGGCTGAAACTAAGCCCTGAAGCCGTGGGAAGCAGGACTCTTTCTCTATACACTTAGTTGGGTCGACACTGAAGCACAAGTGGGCATGGTCTTCTACTGACACATCTTCCCCTTCATGAGATAGTCTTTTATACTTACACTTGAGCATACATTAGGACCTGAGTTTCTTTTATGAACAGATTTTTAAAAATCAGTGGCTGACACTAGGTGGCAGCACAGTGGTAACATGAGTGGACTCCCATGGGAAAGGCCCTGGGGGGGGCTTCCTGGAGCCCATGATCCAGGCTCTCTGAAATGGGGGAGACTGCAGCTTGAAGGCCCTGTTGGCTCTGCCTGTTTCTCACTCTTTCTTATGGGAAAAACAAACTTAAAAAGCAGCTGCTCACCCCACTCCAGAGGTGTTTCTCACTTTTCTCTCTCCCCTCCTTTTGTCTTTAGCAAGTGTGCATGCCCCAGAGCAAAAAAAATAAAGTGGCCTCCAAACTCTTTATCCTGTGACCTAACACATACTCAGTAACACATTCTATTTCATGATTTTAAAACTAATGTTCATTGTGCCAGCAGGTGGCATGGAGGTTAAGGCGGCTGGATTGTACATGCTGACTCCACGGTTGGAGTCCCGAACCCCGCGGCTTGAATCATGCTGGGCATGTGCTTGTCCATGCCCAAATTTGACAGACTGCAAGGACTGTGGAGTGGCCATCCTCCCTGGGGGGAAACGGTGGTTTCTCACTTTCCCCTTTTTCTGTCTCACCCACACCTGATAGCGAAAACTAAAACTCAAAAGTTATTAACATACTGAAAACTTCACACACGACTCAAAGCAGATATGCAAAGTCACTCCAAAGAGACATTGTAGCTACCCAACCAGCCAGACCAGACTGTAATCTGATAAACATATCAATCTGAAAAACACGTTCATCAGAGGGCCCCGGCAGCCCTGGCTGCAGAGATGGAAAAGCCTCGGAGGCAGGAGGTGCCATGACCACCCACCTGGCCGACTCCATCAGCGTCCCACCAGCTGTGGGCACTCCGAGGCTTGTGGCAATTTTATCTATGAATTTATTTTACTGGAAAGTGACGTTCTGACCTATCAGTCCCTGTGAACTTGCTTAATGTGAACTGTTTTACTGATGAAAATCACGTTTCTAAATGTCAAGGTCAGAACCTTCGAGAAGGTTGAACTCACTAAAGTAACCAGTACTGCTTAAATGAGGCCTCCTGGGAGACTCCTGGCCTTTTCCAGCGGCAGCGTGAGCTTAACATCACCCAGTGTGGCCTTGCGAAAGCTGTGCTTTCCAGACAATTTTAACAGTAACCATGTAAGCTTTAACTAATGCCACTAACAGAACAGAATACTGACTCCTGGGAACACCTCCTCTGCGAAGCCTTCCCCAGTCCTCTCGACCAGAACTGTTCTCTTTCTCCTCTGAGCCCCAGCACGCCTAGGGTAGTCCTCAGTATGCTATGTTGTCGAATTAAATGTAGCAGATGTCTATCTGCCCTAGTCACTGCCACTGGCAGGGCCATCACATCATTCTCTGTCCCTGGCCCAGCACACGAAAGGTCTCAGTAAAGTCCATGGAACGACAGCAGCTTTCTTGCTGCGCATTTTTTGAAACTTGAACAATGAATGCGCAACTTTCTGGCAATAAGAGCTGCACCACATATCTATACATGTGCGCAAAATTTTTTTAAGAATTAATTTTGTTTACTTCATTTATTTTAATTTGACCAGAGAGAGAGAAACAGAGAGAGAGGCAGAGAGAGAGAAAGCAAGCCACCAGGTCCGGGACTCAAACCATAGTCAGCCACGTGGGAGTGTCCAGGGCCTTAACCACCATGCCACCTGCTGGTCTCGCCCCCCCAATATTTTACTTTTTTTTTTTTTTTTTTTAAGCACAACAATGATTGAATACAGATTCTGGAGCCAGGTGACCTGGGTTAGAATCCTAGCTCTGGCACTTTTTTAGCTCTGTGATTTTAGGCAAATTATGTATTTTTTAGAAGTTTTCTTTCTCCCATGAGCAAGAGAGACAGAGATGGACAAACAGGCAGGCCACAATACACCCCCAGCTTCAGCCGGTCCTAGACCACAGGCATGTTCAGGCAGGTCTGCAGACATGAACACCGAACCTTCCCACGTAAGCCCGCCTCATACAACATTGTTACTGCGGCATCACCAGCCAGATGGGGAAATTGCTGAATCGCTTTCCTTAGTCTTCTTATCCATAAATCAGGAATACCTAATTTAAAAGATTATTACGAAGATTACACATCTTGGACCAGGAGATGAAATGAATCAGTATAAATAAAAGTGCTTCAAATAGCACTGGGCACTTACCAAATGCTACTTAAAAAAAACCAAACCAACCAACCAACCAACCTGCCTATCCACAGGAAAGACTGGAGATGCTTTACAACAAGCAGGATTCATAAAACTGAGTGTAGAATGACGACATAGCAACAGCACGGCACATTAAATGAGAGAATTTAATACTCCCACAGCAAAGGGTTTAATAACGATATTTTCAAGTCCAGTGATTCTCAAAGTGAGGTTCCTTGCCTAGTAACACCAGCATCTCTTGGAAACCTATTAGCAATGCAGACTTGGGACCAGCAGATGGCATAATGTTTATGTTGCTGTACCCCCATGTAGTTGATCACGGTTCGAGTCCCAGACCCTGCGGCTTCAAACTCACTCCAGGCACGTGTGCGTGCATGCCCAAAATCCCACGAGGAGAACGGAAGAGAAGGGATTGTGGCATGGTCATCCCTCTTGGGGGGAGGGGATTTCTCACTTTTTATCTCCAGCAAGCGGATGCCCCCATAGCAAAAATCTCTCTTTAAAAAATGCAAATTCTGGGAACCAGCAGTTAGCGTAATGGAATGCAAATTCTGGTACCAGCAGTTAGCGTAATGGCTATGTCGCTGGACTCCCACGTAGTCGACCGCGGTTCGTGTCCCGGACCCGGTGGCTTAGAACTCACGCCGGGCGCGTGTGCGTGCGTGTCCAAGATCCCGAGAGGAGAATGGAGGAGAAGGGATTGCGGCGTGACCATCCCCCCTGGGGGGTGATTTCTCGCTTTCTGTCTCTCTGTCTCTGTCTCTCTGGCAAGTGCACGCGCCCTATAGCAAAAACCTCTCTCTCAAAAAAAAATGCAAATTTTTAGACACATAACTAATTCAACTCTAGGGTGGAGTATAGAAATTGGTACTTTTTTAAAAAAAGAATGATTTAAGTTTGTTATTATTATTTTTGAAGAGGTTTTTTGCTATAGGGTGCGTGCACTCGCCAGAAAGAGAGAGACATAGAGACAGAAAGCGAGAAATCACCCCCCGGGGGGATGGTCACGCCGCAATCCCTTCTCCTCCATTCTCCTCTCGGGATCTTGGGCACACACGCACATGTGCCCGGCTGAGTTTTAAACCACTGGGTCCGGGACGTGAACTGCGGTCGACTACGTGGGAGTCCAGCGACATAGCCATTACGCTAACCGCTGGTTCCCGTTATTATTTTTTAATTTGACCTGAGGAATAGAGAGAAAAAGCGAGAAAGCAAGCTGCAGTGTCCAGGACTCGCCCTAACCACCACACCACCTGCTGGCCCCATAATCTGTACTTTTAACAGCTCTCCCAGGTGACCCTTGATGTTTGACTAAATTTTGAGAACTTGGCCATTTCAATTCTTGCCACATACATCTAATCAGACTTTAAGACCTGTCAATTCTTCTAAATCATCCTAACATCAGTCCCCTTCTCTCAGGTTTCCGTCATCACTTTTTAGGTCCTGACCCTCATCTGGCGACAGCAACAATCTTCATCTGCTCTCCCCACCTTATCTCGCTCTCCACACCTTATCTCACTCTCCACACCTTATCTTGCAATCCTCTAAATCACCATGAGGCGATCTTTGTTGTTGTTTAGTTTGCTGTAGGACACATGTGCTGGTAGGGGAGAAAGTGAGAAATCACTCCCCGGGGGGGATGGCCATGTGGCCCCTTCTCCATTCTCCTCTCCGGATTTTAGACATGCGCACACATGCATCTGGCGTGTTTCTGTAGTTGCTGGGTCTGGGACTTGACCTGCAGTTGGCCACATGGGATCCACCTCAACCTCTGTACCACCAACTGGCCTGAGCTCTTTCTTACAGACAAACACAAACACCTCTCTTTTGCCCACAGACCTAACTTGCCACAATGAGCTACTTAAAACTCTTGAAATCTTACTGCTTCCCTTTTTGGGTATTCCTTCCAGAGCCTTGTCATCACTGATAAATTTTTAATTTTTTTGCTAGCCCTGCAGTTTTAAATTTTGTATTTATTTAATTAAAAAGGTTAGGGGTAGGGCAGCAGGTGGTGTGGTGGTTAAGGGCGGTAGATTCCCACATGGCTGACTGCGGTTCGAGTTCCGGACCTGGCAGCTTGCTTTCTTGCTTTCCCTCTCTCTCTCTCTCTCTTAACCTCTCTGGTCAAATTAAAATAAATAAATGTTAAATAATTTTTTCTTAAAAAAAAAAAAAAGCGGGGGGGGGGGGGAGGGGGGGATAACATAAAGGGGCTAGACTCCCACGTAGTCAACTGTGGTTCAAATCCTGGACCTGATGGCTTAAAACTCATGCCAGGTATGTGTGTGTGTGCCCAAAGTCCTGAGAGGAGAATGGAGAAGGGACTGTGGTGAGGCCATCCCTCCTGGGGGGTTGTTTTCTTCTTTTCTCTCTGGCCAGTGCACACGCCCTTAAGCAAAAAATCTATAAAAAAAAAAAAAAAAAAACATGCTGGGGGACAGTAGGTGGCGTGACGGTTAGGGGCTAGACACATGGCTGACTGCGGTTGAGTCCCAGACCCAGTGGTTTCAAACTCATGCTGGGCGTGTGTGTGCATGCATACCCCAAATTCCAAGACAGTGGAGAGGGACTGTGGTGTGGCCATCCCACCTGAGGGTGATTTCTTACTTTCCCTCTGTCTCTATTGAGCACACATGACTTATGACAAAAGCCTAAAAGGAAAATAAAAAGAAAGAAAAAGCAAGGCTAGTCATTTCCCCCACATATTTACCACTTTATAGTAACATTAATAACTAACAAGAGAGGCTGGCAGGTGATGTGGTGGGAAAAGGCACTGGATTCCCACATGGCCGACCTTGGTTTGAGTCCCGGACCTGACGGCTTGCTTTCTCACGTTCTCTCTCTTTCTCTCTCTGTCCCTCTCTGGTCAAATTAAAATAAATAATTGAGCAGGACCTCTCACTTCTGAGCGGGAGCCCTAGTATCCCAAGAAACAAAAGAGAAAATTAAAAATGGGTGATGTTGAGAAAGGCAAGATGATTTTTGTTCAGAAGCGTGCCCAGTGCACACTGGAAAACGGAGGCAAGCACAAGACTGGCCCAATCTCCATGGTCTATTTGGGCAGAAGACAGGTCAGGCCCTGGGTTCTCTTACACAGATGCCAACGAGGACAAAGGCTTCACCTGGGAGAGGATACACTGATGGAGTATTCGGAGAATCCCAAGTACATTCCTGGAACACAAATGATCTTCACTTAAAAAAAAGTCAGAAAGAGGAGAGTTGATAGCTTACCTTAAAAAAGCGACTAGTGACGGGAACCAGCAGTTAGCGTAATGGCTATGTCGCTGGACTCCCACGTAGTCGACCGCGGTTCACGTCCTGGACCCAGTGACTTAGAACTCACGCCGGGCGTGTGTGCGTGCGTGCCCAAGATCCCAAGAGGAGAATGGAGAAGGGATTGCGGCGTGACCATCCCCCTGGGGGGTGATTTCTCGCTTTCTTTCTCTATGTCTTTCTCTGTCTGTCTGGCGAGTGTAGGGGCCCTATAGCGAAAACCTCTAAAAAAAAAAAAAAGGGACTAATGAGTAACAGGTGGCCACTGCCTTATTTATGACAGAACAGAACTGTCTCACCTTTTTTATGGGTACCATCTTCTAATTGATCTCCTACACTCAGATCATGAATGGCTGACAGGGTATTTTTGTTGGACAGTCCTGATTTAAGTAAGACTGGCTTGTGGTTAAATGAGTATCGTTGGGTTTTTAAAATTTTGATCATTTCAGTTCAGTAAGTGCTATCACTATTTGCTCTTTCTAAAGATATAATTTGGTAATCCATTAGTGACGCTCATCTTTCTACAAAGATGGTGAATGCCATCTCAAAACCGACTGAAGATTGTTTTTATCTAGCCTTGTATGTAGCTGGTTACATGAATATATACATGCTGGAGAAATCCCTTCACTTCTCAAACCACGCTGACTCATCTGTGTTTTGTGTTCCTTAGCCCGTTAAAGGCAAGGGCTGAAGATAAGCTAGGGATGTCTACTTTATATATGTGGTCATCGCTCCGCCAATCTAACTAGAATTCTCTATATCCAACTGCCTTTTACTTACTGAAAAACATTTTAGTGTGGTTTGTGTATACTATCAAAGAAAGAATATGTAACACTTTACATATTTTACAAATGTGTAAGGTTGCACGCTTTTGAAAGTTAGTGTGACAAGATTTAGTAGCAAGTTAAATTCTACCTTAGAATTCTATCATCTAAGACTAAGTTATATTTCAGGATTGTTAGACAACTGTTTGAAACTACACAGAAACTGAAAAACTACTGTATTTAAGGAACCAGCAGTTAGCGTAATGGCTATGTCGCTGGACTCCCACGTAGTCGACCGCGGTTCGTGTCCCGGACCCGGTGGCTTAAAACTCACGCCGGGCGCGTGTGCGTGCGTGCCCAAGATTCCGAGAGGAGAATGGAGGAGAAGGGATTGCGGCGTGACCATCCCTCCTGGGGGGTGATTTCTCGCTTTCTGTCTCTATGTCTCTCTCTGTCTGTCTGGCGAGCGCACGCGCCCTATAGTGAAAATCTCTCCCAAAAAACAAAAACAAAACAAAAAAAAAAACCCTACTGTATCTGTGTATTTGATAATGGTGCTTTTGCCAATTTATTAGAAAGATTAAAGTAAATTATGCCATCATAAGACTTAAGATAATGAAAACCAAGTGATAGATAAAAAATAGAATTAAATAATTCTTTTTTTTTTTTTTGGGAGAGATTTTCACTGTAGGGCGTGTGCGCTTGCCAGACAGACAGAGAGAGACACAGAGACAGAAAGCGAGAAATCACCCCCCAGGGGGGATGGTCACGCCGCAATCCCTTCTCCTCCATTCTCCTCTTGGGATCTTGGGCACGCACGCACACGCGCCCAGCGTGAGTTTTAAGCCACCGGGTCCGGGACACGAACCGCGGTTGACTACGTGGGAGTCCAGCGACATAGCCATTATGCTAACTGCTGGTTCCTGAATTAAATAATTCTTAAAAAAATAAAAAGCAATGATTGTTTTTATGCATCCAAAACAATTCTAAATCCTCTTAAGAGTTAAGTAGGAGAATATATAAATCGGAAAATGTTTTGTAAAATGCCACGTACAATGTAGTAGGTTTTGGATCCTCAAGAACAGACATTATGGGGCCACCAGGTGGTGCGGTGGTTAAGACACTGGACTCCCACATGGCTGATAGTAGTTCAAGCACCGGACCTGGCAAGTTGAAAATCATGCTGGGTGCATGTGCATTCAAAATCCTGAGAAGAATGGAGGACAAGGGACTGCAGTGTGGCCATGGCCCTGGGGGTGATTTCTCACTTTCCTTCTGTCTCTGTCACTCTCTGGCAAGCACACATGCCTTATGGCAAGAAAACTCAAAACAAAACAAACAAACCAAAAAACCAAAAGAAGAGATTACATGGATTATTTTATGTGTGATATTTCTTGCCTGGTTTCCTATCTTTAACAAGAATAGAGAGTTGGTTAAAAATGTGAAACACATCTTCTGGGTTTATCTAGCTCTGCCACTTATAAGCTCATTAACTGTGGCCTAGTGTGGGCATCTCTTCTGTAAAATGAAGACGTAATACTTACACCTTTCAGGGCCATTATTCTGAGGATTAAATAAACTCATACATATAAAGCACTTAAGATCATGCCTAAATCTTAGTAAATGTGATTTGTTGTTATTATTATTTACCATGTCCTGTTTCTAAATTTCCTATTAAGTAAAAAACAAACAAACAAACTTTTTTGCACAAAATGAAATGGAGCATGGTAAATTGGGGAAAATATCATGTTTAGAATCATGGAGACCAGAGTTCAATTCCTGGATCATCTATTTATTAGCTGAATGATATGAACTGTACAATCAACCATGTGGGATCTGGCTGCTTTGAATGCCAGGCCACAAAGCTGGCCCTATTTTCACTATTAATAATAATGTAGCTGAGCTGGCAGATGGCATGGTAGTTAAAGCACTGGACTCCAACATGGCTGACCACAGTTTGAATCCCAGACCTGACAGCTTGCTCTCACTCTCTTTGTCTCTGTCTCTCATCAAATTGAATAATAATAATAATAAATAAATAATTCTTAAAAAAAAAAATAGGAACCAGCAGATGGCATAATGGCTGTGTCGCTGGACTCCCATGCAGTTGACCGCAGTTCAAGTCCTGGACCCAGTGGCTGAAACTCACGCCGGGTGCATGTGCATGTGTGCCCAAGATCCCGAGGATAATGGAGAAGGGATTGTGGTGTGGCCATCCCCCCGGGGGGTGATTTCTTGCTCTCTGTCTCTGTCTGTCTTTCTGGTGAGTGCATGCACCCTATAGCAAAAACCTTTAATCCCTCAATAAATAAATAAATAAATAAATAAATAAATAACGTAGCTGAATTTGTTTACTTAAAATAAAGAATATTAAAAAGCTGGCCCAGGGACTGGCAGGTGGCACAATGGTTAGGGCACTGGACTTCCACTTGACTGCCTGTGGTTCGAGTTCCAGGTCTGGCGACTTGCTTCCCCACTTTCCTTTCTCTCTGGTCAAATTTTAAAAAATAATAACAAATAAATAATTCTTAAAAAAAAATAATAAAGCTGGCCCATCCCATGATCTGGCTAGTTAAGGCAGCTGGATCCCACATGGGTGATTATGCAATTCAAATCTCAGCCTCAGTGGCTTGAAAAACACACCAGGTGCATGTGCATACACGCCCAAATTCCCGCCAGGATGGAGAAATGAAATGAAGGAGAAGGGATCACAGCATGACTGTGCTCTGTGAGGGTCACATCACTTTCTCTGGCTGTCTGGTTCTCTCTGGAGAGTGGACACACACTCTGGCCAAAAAAGAACCGTCAAAGTCCAGTCTTTTGTTTTTTTGTTACTAAAGGGTGTGTGCACATGTCAGAGAGAGAGATGGTTGGGGAGAAAGTACCCCCCAATGGGGGCATGTTATACCAGGATTCCTTTTCCATTTCTCCATCCTGCTAGAATTTTTGGTATGAATGCACGAGCTTGTGGTACGTTTTTCAAGCTGCCAGGGCTGGATCTGAACTACTGTCAGACAAGTGGGAGCTGGCTCCATTAACCACTAGAACAGGGCCAGCCCAAAGTCCAATTCTTTAAATCAATCCTGTAAGCTAGGTATTATGATGTCCAATTGATGAGGAAAATGAAATTCTGGTAGGCTAAATAACTTTCTCAAAATCATCTTTACATACTTCCTCAAAAATGGCAGAACAGGGAACCAGCAGTTAGTGTAATGGCTATGTCGCTGGACTCCCACGTAGTCGACCGCGGTTCGTGTCCCGGACCCGGTGGCTTAGAACTCACACCGGGCGCGTGTGCATGCGTGCCCAAGATCCCAAGAGGAGAATGGAGGAGAAGGGATTGCGGCGTGACCATCCCCCCTGGGGGGTGATTTCTCGCTTTCTGTCTCTATGTCTCCCTCTGTCTGTCTGGTGAGCACTCACGCCCTATAGCGAAAACCTCTCCAAAAAAAAAAGCAGAACAGGGATTTGATCCCAGGATTGTATGAATTTATTAGATCATGTCTTTTTTTTTTAAACGAATTATTTTATTTAACTTTATTATTGTTATTATTACTATTTTCCAGTTTGATCAGAGAGAGAAAGAGAGAGAGAAAGAGAAAGAGAGGGGGAAAGCAAGAAAGCAAGCCAGGGACTTGAACCGTGTTCAGCCATGTGGGAATCTGGTGCCTTCAACTACCATGTCACCTGCTGCCCCCCTTTTCTGAGAGGTTTTTTTTGTTATAGGGCACGTGCGCTCACCAGACAGACAGAGAGAGACAAAGAGACAGAAAGCAAGAAATCACCCTTTAGGGGGGATGGCCACGCCTCAATCCCTTCTCCTCCATTCTCCTCTTGGGATTTTAGGCATGCACACACATGTGCCCAGAGTAAGTTTTTAGGTCATCACGTCCAGGACTTGAACCATGATCAACTATGTAAGAGTTCAGCAACATAACCATTACACCTTCTGCTGGTTCCTTTTTTCTTTTTTTTGGAGAGGTTTTTGCTATAGGGCATGTGCGCTCGCCAGGCGGAGACAGAGAGACAGAAAGCGAGAAATCATCCCCTGAGGGGGATGGCCTCGCCGCAATCCCTTCTCCTCCATTCTCCTCTCGGGATCTTGGGCATACACGCACACGTGCCCCACATGAGTTTTAAGCCACCGGGTCCGGGACTCGAACCGCAGTCGACTACGTGGGAGTCCAGTGACATAGCCATTACGCTAACTGCTGGCCCTCCTTTTTCTTTTTTTCTTTTTTCTTTTTTTTTGGAGAGGTTTTTGTTATAGGGCACATGTGCTCGCCAGACAGACAGAGATAGATATAGAGACAGAAAGCGAGAAATCACCCCCCAGGGGGTATGGCCACGCCACAATCCCTTCTCCTCCATTCTCCTCTTGGGATCTTGAGCACGCACGCACACGCGCCTGACATGAGTTTTAAGGCACTGGGTCCGGGACGCGAACTGCGGTCAACTA
>NW_006159682.1:927251-946021 GCF_000334495.1 Tupaia belangeri chinensis | reverse complement strand
TAGGGGGGATGGCCACGCCTCAATCCCTTCTCCTCCATTCTCCTCTTGGGATTTTAGGCATGCACACACATGTGCCCAGAGTAAGTTTTTAGGTCATCACGTCCAGGACTTGAACCATGATCAACTATGTAAGAGTTCAGCAACATAACCATTACACCTTCTGCTGGTTCCTTTTTTCTTTTTTTTGGAGAGGTTTTTGCTATAGGGCATGTGCGCTCGCCAGGCGGAGACAGAGAGACAGAAAGCGAGAAATCATCCCCTGAGGGGGATGGCCTCGCCGCAATCCCTTCTCCTCCATTCTCCTCTCGGGATCTTGGGCATACACGCACACGTGCCCCACATGAGTTTTAAGCCACCGGGTCCGGGACTCGAACCGCAGTCGACTACGTGGGAGTCCAGTGACATAGCCATTACGCTAACTGCTGGCCCTCCTTTTTCTTTTTTTCTTTTTTCTTTTTTTTTGGAGAGGTTTTTGTTATAGGGCACATGTGCTCGCCAGACAGACAGAGATAGATATAGAGACAGAAAGCGAGAAATCACCCCCCAGGGGGTATGGCCACGCCACAATCCCTTCTCCTCCATTCTCCTCTTGGGATCTTGAGCACGCACGCACACGCGCCTGACATGAGTTTTAAGGCACTGGGTCCGGGACGCGAACTGCGGTCAACTATGTAGGAGTCCAGTGACAAAGCCATTACACTAACTACTGGTCCTCCCCTTTTTCTTTTTCTTTTTTCTAAAGATTTAATTTTATTATTATTCTTCAATTTGACCAAAGAGAGAGAGAGGAGAGTGAGAAAGCAAGTTGCCAGGTCCAGGACTCAAACCACAGTCAACCACGTGGGAGTCCAGTGTCCTAACCACCACACCACCTGCCTGCCCCCAACACAATGTCTTCTAAGAGTCTGCTGAAAATCCTTATTTAACAAATATATACAAAGCCAAGTATGTTTTAGGTACTGAAACGTATGCATTTATGTACATACATTTCCCATCTTTCACAAAAACAGGATATGATAAACTAAATATAATAGTTAACAGTTGTTGCGTATTTCTTCTATGTCAGGTACTGTAAACACTCCGCATATCTTAATCTTTATTGACTGTACACCTACCCCCTCCTTGGACACAGCAAGGACATAAGCAGAGAACCATGCGCAATTCCACTGCGAATTGGATATACGGATAGTATAGTTTATTATTACTTAAAAGTTTATTGTTCTCATAATTACAGGCTACAATTTAGAAGTTTGAAACGTCAGAGAGAATTCTATAGAGCCCAAGTAAACCTGAACCAGTATGAAGGTGATTAAAGCTTGTAAGTAATGCCACTTAGCTCTCGCAATACTTATTTGTTCTTTTCAAGCACAGGCATTGGAGCCAGAGTCAACAACATGAAATATCACAAACGACTCTAAGACATTCATCCTACACAGGCGAGCATGGAGATATAGATATATATTTATATAATATATACATACTTTAATATTATATTGGTCCACTGAGTATACATATTTTAACAAAAGATAAGAATCTATGTAATCCAGTTAAACATACATAAGATTAGGGTACACTTATTACATCAAAAGTTGGTGTTTATAAGTTACAGATATTTAGTATTTTCCAGAGTGTTTTTTAATTAAAAAAAATATTTTAAAAGCATTTCAAACATTTGTTCATTTTCCCAGTGCAAAAGAAGGTTGTTCAAGTCAACTTACCTTTTTCCTGAAGTGTAAGGGGAAGGGAAATAAAACCCAAAATATGCTACCTATCACAACTCCCATTACTACCTTCTCAGTCAACTTTTGTAGTAAATCCTTAGGTCATCAGGCATACTTATCAAAATTAAAGCCTTGGGATAATGATTCAGCCCTTGCTCCATATGGATGACTTTTATGTAAAATGTTTCTATTTACACAATAGAAAAAAGTCAGCAAGAAACTGGCTTAAGTTTGTTTTAAACTGCAGCAGTCCAATTGTGTGTAGAAAGAAAGAAAGCACCATTTCAAGATGAAATGAGTTGGATATTTTGAAATTTATTTATATGCTAGGCAGTAAGTTACTCTGATTAACACAAATCAATACTACCTTGACTTGGTGACTGCAGAGAATTTTAATTAGCTTTTAGGCGCATTTTTATCTTGGTATTCATATACCATTAAGTCAATGACTAATGTTAAAAAAAATAAGATTACTATACAGTTTACAGCCTACCTCACAGTCTATATAGAACTCAGTTTGTCTGTTAGGCCAGTTTTATAGGAGATGAACTTTTAACAAAGAGAGATTTTAAAATTTGGCAGATCTCTTCCAATTGAAAAAAAGAAAAATTGTTTTTGCTAGCTTGCCAATTTGGAGGTGAAAAGCACAGAGAAAGTAAGTAAACCAATTTAAACAACAAAGATGGACAGAAAGCAATTCAATAAAATACATGTCACTTTTTCTATTTGTATTCAGTGGAAGTTTTTACATTTCAAGTAACTGAGCCCTCATTAAAGAAAAGAAGAAGATATGAAAAACTGAAGTACCTTCCAGTTCTAGCTTGCTATAAAGTTTCTTCTGCAAAAGTACAAAAATAAACCTATAGTGAACTAAAGAGGACAGTGCCATACAAAGGCAGAATGGCTGCCATGTCAAGAATTTTGCTTGCCTTAGACAGATGGGTATATTTTAGGTGATAACTTTTCTCCACTGTTTATCACTTAAACATTTTCTTACAAATGTTATTTGTAAGAAACTGGTTTTATTGATTAGCAAATATATGGAGAGGTATCTAATCAAAATTTTAAATCTAGAGAGAGGTTTTAAAAATCTGTTTCACACATGAGGCTTTAACGTTTTTATTTAGGAAAAGATCAAGTCTGAAGCTCTAATGGTTCAACCTAAAGCATCCCTTTTTCCATAGCGGAGTCAACTTAAGCAAAATATTTTTCTTTGTCTCTAAAAAACAAACAGTATTTTTTACTACAAGGAAATACAAGAATGTACTTTTAACTACTCCATTTGCAAATCCTTAGATTCTAATATCCTGCTACAAATTGAGCCCTCTAAATTTCTGAAATGCACACGTGGAATTTATTTCAAGTAATAGTTTATGTTATATGTGGCATAAACGGATGGATGGATTCTGTGAACACGTGACTGTGTACACATTTCTGTCCACATATTCTGAAGTCCAGTATGGTTTAACCAAACTACGGGCCTAGTTCTAGCCATGGGACTTCCCTGTATATGCTAGGCGTATGTGCCCGTAGTCTAGTTAATCCAGGTATTTGAGACTGGACAGGATTCCTGCATGAAGACCCTCTTGGCGGTGCTTGTCTATCTCTCTACAAAGAGAAATTAAAAAAAAAAATTAGAGAAATTTTTGCTATAGGGCATGTGCACTCACTAGAGAAATAGAGAGACAGAAAGCAAGAAATCATGCCTCTCCCCGCCTCCAGGGTGGAGCATAGCGGAGTCAACTTAAGCAAAATATTTTTCTTTGTCTCTAAAAAACAAACAGTATTTTTTACTACAAGGAAATACAAGAATGTACTTTTAACTACTCCATTTGTACCAATCATAAAAGAAATAGAATATTCTTTCCCTTCCCCTCCCTCAACCTTCAAATCAGGGGAGAATACTGCAAACTTTAAGAACCCCACTGGCTATCATCAGAATAACTACAGTGCAAGGTAGCAGAGAGTGAAACTATTTCTCTATATTCCAGAAGGCAGAAGCTTGGGTGCTCTAGCTTTATGAGTAAAAGTAGCACAGGCAGGCAAAAGCTCACAGTAAATGCACACCAGAACTGGGCATAGGTGAAGTTGTCTGACTCGTTTACTGCTTTACCAGGAAAAAAAAAAGTCAAATCTGAAATAGAGTTTTAAAAAAGAAAAAAAGGATAAAAATCCTAAACTTCTGTCACATTTATAGGCATCTCAAACCTTTTGTATTCCCATGCTCATAGGTAGTTTTGATATACATTGTTAAGTAGCTTCAGTATTCAGGAAGAATATTGTAGTACTGACAAAAGACAAGAGAATTCTTCATGCTTCTGATATCTCAGATTTGCTGAGTGCAATGGCCAGTTCTAAGTCTTCTTGCTCTTGCTGATTCAGTCGGGCAAGCCTCTTCTCTTCTTCTCTCTCACTTTCCCTCTTGGCCCATTCAATCATGTCTTCTTCAGAGGGATACTGCCATTTAAAAGACCGAATGAATGAATGAATGAATAAAACACAAAGAAAAGAAGGAAAAATAGTTTCTACAAAAAGGCGCTTCTTGTTTCACCTGAAGGACTGTGGAGTCTTTTTATTTTTAACTTATTTTTTTTTTTCTTGAAAACATTTACTTTTAACCAGTTACTAAACTATGGTTAAATTTTAAAAATTAATTCAGTCTACAGATAGAAAATCTGTAAAACTAAACATTAAAACATCACTTAAAAAAGCAGTAGTGCTTCAAGTAGATTAGGAGACTTAAAAATAGGAAAGGTAGACTTTCTGATCTAACTTAAAACATTTACTACCTTCAATTGGGGTAAGCTTCTTCACATGATAATTAATCCTGCTGGAGATTTTCTATATTACTATAGATGTTAATGTACAAAAAACCCCACAAAACACAAAATATGCTCCTTTTGCTATACATATTATTAGAATATTGGGTACACTAAGCAAGACAGGAACCAAATCACTTTATAAGAGTATTTTGAAGGTTGGGAACCAGCAGTTAGCATAATGGCTATGTCGCTGGATTTCCATGTAGTCAACCGTGGTTCACGTCCCGGACCCAGTGGCTTAAAACTCATGCTGGGCGCATGTGCGTGCGTGCCCAAGATCCCGAGAAGAGAATGGAGGAGAAGGGATTGCGGCGTGACCATCCCCCCTGGGGGGTGATTTCTTGCTTTCTGTCTCTATGTCTCTGTCTGTCTGTCTGGCGAGTGCACGTGCCCTATAGCAAAAATCTCTTCCAAAAAAAAAAAAAGTATTTTGAAGGTTTAGCAGGCTTTGAGAACTTTTTTATTTAATCTAAATAAAATCTCAACACTTTTATTATTAGATTGAGGAAAGATTTTTAATCCACTAAAACTGGTAATTATTAGATTGAGGAAAGATTTTTAATCCACTGAAGATAGCAACTTTGGCAAATACTACATAAAACATTCTATTTAATTTCAAATCTTGTCACATAGAGGAATCCCATAAAAAGATGAAATGAAAGAAATTGTCAGGCTTTTTTAAAAAAAATGGCAGCTTTTTTCCTATTCTCTAGGGAATTAGTGGACTTTTGAAATTTATAATAATTTATACATCTTTTGTAATGTAAAAAGGAAGACATTTTTATTATGAGCTGCTTCATATTCTACTATATTGAGATTCTGGGATATGAAATAAGCAAAATGCCTCAGCTATGCTGAAGATTCATTCCAACCAGGTTTTGATTACTGAAACTATATTTAAGATATTTAATGCCATAATCTGCTGAAGAGTTATTTTTTCAGAGAATTATTTTATACTAAGAGAATTAAAATTTAAGAAAACCAATCTTCGTTTCTCTGCTTCGACAGCTCAAATTCCAGCTAACACAAGTTAAGTCAGTAGAAGTCTGTCACTCCATTTTTACACTATTCAAAACACTAATTCCTATTTTGCTTCTCACTCACTCAGGGGAAGCCAATGGAACTTACAGCACAGACTCAAACCAGGTAGCTCCCCTGCCTTAGCTGCATGCAGATTCTTGCCTACCTCTATTTTAACTATTGGGTCATTGGAAAAGTCATGCCACACATTATTGCATAGAAAAACACAGAAAAATACATCATGATTCTTCCAAAGACCCAACAGAAATAAAGCAATTGGTTGAGGACCCAATGCTACACTGAGGAGGGAAACAGTAGGCAAACAGTGGCGAGTGTCACCTGGCTACTACATCTCCTAATTTCAAACCACCTCAAAGGTATAAAGTGACAGAGGAAAACTCCCAGTAATGAAAGTCATTTTGCCTGAAAAAAAAAAAAATCTGGGAAAAAGCAATTCTGTTAGCTACTTTAAGAATTTAATATTTAAGGGACCAGCAGATAGTGTAATGGCTATGTTGCTGGACTCCCAAGTAGTCGACTGCGGTTTGAGGCCTGGATCTGGTGGCTTAAACTTACGCAGGGAGCATGTATATATGTGCTCAAGATCCCAAGAGGAGAATGGAGGAGAAGGGATTGCGGTGTGGCTCCCTTGGGGGGTGATTTCTCGCTTTCTGTCTCTCTGTCTCTGTGTCTTTCTGGTGAGTGCACGTGCCCTATAGCAAAAACCTCCCACCCCCCAAAAAAGAATTTTATTTAAAAATGAAATGATCCCAGGTCAGCAGATGGTGTTGTGGTTAAGGGCGCTGGACTACCACAGGACTGACCATGTTTTGAGGCCCAGACCTGGTGCCTTGCTTTCTCACTTTCTCTCTCTCTTGCTCTGTCCCTCTCTGGTCAAATTAAAATAAGTAAATAAATAAAATAAAGTTAAATAAAATTATTCTTTTAAAAAATAAATGAATAAAATGACCTGCTTTTTATCTGAATAATGACAGAATATATGACAGTATTTTACTCCCCTAGAGCTAGTGCCATCTCCATGGCGGGCTGCCCCGGCACTGTGATTTTTAGGTTCCGTCTATGTAGTATCATAGTACCCTTCCATTGTTTCCAATGATCTTCCTGTTTCAGTCAGCTCTGAGAGAATGCAGAAGACATCTGGGAGGCTAGTGAATTAGAACCCTCCAAATAAGTAAAGACTGTTTAGATCATGACAATGATTTATTTCATAAAAGTGATTTATATTTTTAAAAAGCAACTATATAAGTATAGTAAGTAGTTTTACTTTCTGTTCAAGGAATGCTCCAACCTTATCCTCACATATAATAGCTGCTGACTGACATCCAAAAATTACTAAAACTTTATACACAAACACACATACACGGTTACAAATACACAAGCTCATTACTGGCATTTCTCATCCAGTGGGGCAGACAGCAAGTGGCCATCACCCATAACCATCTGCAAAATAATAACTGTCAGGATTTTACATTTATTTATTTTACCAGACTAAGAGAAGGGTATAAAACATCGTACGTAAGAACTAGGACTACTGAGATCATTTGTGCAATGGAATGATTGTAGAACCATGAAAACAAAATCAACCAGAGGTTTTGCTTGGGGGAAGGATTGCTTTATTTTTAGTATGCTGGCAAATTTAGCAAATTTGGTAAAATCCCAAATAATCTTTGAAAACTCTTTAAACTATAATGGAAAGATTTTCCCCCAAACAGCCCATGCACAGTACTTACAGCACTGAAGTTAGCAAAATTGCTTGGGTCAGCCTCTTTATTGGCAGTGGTAGTAGTAGAAGAAGTGAATGGATCACAAAACATATCAGGATCTTTTTCTTTGGGGCTATCATTGCCTGGGAAAGGCTGAAATGGATCATTCAGTTTAAAGGGATCAGAAGAATCCAATTTGTTGATGGGTCTTTTCCCTGGATCAAAATCATTACAATTAACTCGACCAGTAAATATAGCAAACACAAGCACACAAGAACATGTACACAGGGAACATTAAAGAACCAAGGGTGGAGGATGGGTGAGTACCTAAAACACATTCTTAATATTATTTTAAATAGCCACACCAATAAGCTTCTCAAAATTTTCACATGCCTTTCAAATACATTCCAGTTATGTATAGCTAAATAAAAAGCATGTGTATGTCCAAAGATTAAACCTTCCCCTCCCTGCCCCAGAGTAGGATGTTCTCAAGAAGACAGGGAGGAAAGGACAGAGGAGAATGACTAGTGATAAAGAACAAGAGAAATGGCCTCTGTTGTTATAACTCAGTTCATCCTTCCAATAATCCTGTGAAGGCAGGCAAAATTAGAAGTACTGCCAGCACAGTAACGAGGCAGCTGAGGCTCAGACATAAAATTGTACACTTAACATCACAGAGCAGATCAGGGGACAGCCAGAATCAGAATCCAAAAAGTATCTGCACTCCTGGTCCAGTGCTCTTTTCAACAAAACACCTTTTCCCCTTCATCTTTCTACAATGTCATATACTTGCTATACTGAAGATTCCTAAGTCTAATTAAGGCATTGTTGTATAATATTACCTAGGATTTTTTTAAAAAGAATTATTTAAATTTATTTTATTTATTCATTCATTTATTTTAATTTGATCAGAGAGAGAGAGAGAGAGACATACAGAGAGAGAGAGATAGGGAAAGTGAGAAAGCAAGCTATCAGGTCCAGGACTTGAACCATGGTCAGCCATGTGGGAGTGTCCAGCACCTTAACCACCATGCCATCTGCTGGTCCCCAATATTACTTAGGATTTTAAAAATATGGGCCAGCAGGTGGTGTGGTGGTTAACACACTGGATCCCACATGGCCAACTCTGTGGTTCAAGTCCTAGACCAGGCAGCCTGAAAAACACACTGGGTATGTGTGTTTGCCCAAAATCCCAAGATGTGAATGGAGGAAAAGGAATTGTGATGTGACCGTCATCCTGGTGGAACGGAGGTGTGATTTTCCACTTTCCCTTTCTCTGTCTGTTTCTCTCCAGTGAGCACATGCACCCTATGGCAAAAAGTCTAAAACAAAACAAAACAAAAAGAACCTTCACTGTTATCACATTAAGTGTAAAAACTTAAATGAGCAAATGAACTATATTTTTCTATTCTTTATTCTAAAGAACTTAATACTACCAATATATATCATAGGTTCCTTTTCCTTAAAAGACAGAAATCAATACATTTATCTGATTTCTCAACAGAAATTATGTATAAGCAATTATATATGCAATATTTTAAGTCAAAGAATTAAAAATAATTTACCCCAAAAACTACCATGGGGGGAACCAGCAGTTAGCGTAATGGCTATGTCGCCGGACTCCCAAGTAGTCGACCGCGGTTCGTGTCCCGGACCCGGTGGCTTAAAACTCACGCCAGGTGCGTGTGCGTGCGTGCCCAAGATCCCGAGAGGCGAATGGAGAAGGGATTGTGGCGTGACCATCCCCCCTGGGGGGTGATTTCTCGCTTTCTGTCTCTATGTCTCTCTCTGTCTGTCTGGCGAGCGCACGCACCCTACAGTGAAAAGCCCTCAAAAAAACAAAAAAAAAACACAAAAAAAAAAACACAAAAAAACTACCATGGGGAAATTATAAAAAGGCAAGAATTATCTATAACTATTGGGGCTTAAAATTTCCCAAGGAATGGCATATGATTAAAAAAAACATACCATGTATGTCTTCTCACGTAACAACTGAGCAGCACTACAGCTACTCAGGGGACTGCCTTTTTAGCCATTTTCATAAACCTTATCTTCATTAAAAACAAAACACATTTTTCCTTCGTATAGTGCTGAATGCACACATACACACACACCAAAAAAATAACAAAAAATATAAAGTTATTAGGAATTTGTTCCTGGACCCACCCCCTAGGGAAAAAAAGTCACTATTTTAAAACAAAGGAGTCTTGGGACCAGCAGCTGGTGTAAAGGCTATGTCGCTGGACTCCCATGTAGTTGACCGTGGTTCGAGTCCCAGACCAGGTGTCTTAAACTCACACCAGGTGTGTGTGCGTGCATGCCCAAGATCCCGAGAGGAGAATGGAGGAGAAGGAACTGCGGCATGGCCATTGCCCCTGGGGAGTGATTTCTTGCTCTCTCTTTCTGTCTTTTTGGCAAGCACATGCGCCCTATAGCAAAAACCTCTCAAAAACAAAACAAAACAAAACAAAAACACAAAGGAGTCTTAAGTGAGGCAAAAATCATATGTTCTTTCAAGAAAAATAATACCTTAATTTAAACCAGTATATTACTGAATTCTAGAAAGACTATGTATTCTCATTACACAGGATTTAAGGATGACTACATTTTGGAGGAAAAGAGAGCTTCTCTTTTAGATCAGACGAGATCGAGCACGTTCAGGGTGGTATGGCCGTAGACGCTTCTCTTTTAGAAATTAATTAAAACACCAAGATGCAGGAAAATGCTGTTTAAATGATAACCTATGAGTTTCGAGAACGCAAGAGAGTTCATCTATACTTTCCTTTTCCCATTTACTGATGAATGGGATTTGAAAAGCAGCTCTGGCTAGAATGGCAGCTCCTGACAGTTATACGCATTGGCCTTTCAGGCACACGTCTGAGTCTGCACTGGGTCAGAACAAGTGACAGCAGCAGGCTTCTGCCATGTGTCTGATCTGTTATGTTTACGGCCCTTTAGTAATACATAAGACCACTGAAAGTCAAGCCTATGCAACATTTTTCAGGAAAAGCAAAAGCATCTAGTTCATTTAGGAAAAGTACCAACTCTCATACCAGGTGGTGGCGGGCAGGGTCTTGTTGGAGTTCCGATCTTTGGTGGCAGTGCTGGGGGTACATCTTCACTTTTGACTGATGTTTCCTCAAATACGTTTTTTGTAATGACCACATTGCTGACAGAACTCGATGAGGCTGAACTGAAAGGATCTTCATTGTTGACCTTTGTTAAAAAGAAAATGTTTATGCGTGGTTTCAAATACATACATTTATACTAAGCAAACTGTGCACGGTCATGCAGCATTTAGAATTATTTAAGTATTGGGGCCAGCAGGTGGCATGGTGGTTAGGGCGGCTGGACTCCCACATAGCTTATTACAGTTTGAGTCCCAGACCTGGCAGCTTGCTTTCTCACTTTCCTTCTCTCTCTGGTCTACTTCAAAAAATAAAACATAAAAAATAATGACAATGGGGACCAGCAGTCAGCGTAATAGCTATGTCACCAGATTCCCATGTACTCAACCATGGTTCAAGTCCCGGATCTGGTGGCTTAAAACTCACGCCGGGTACGTGTGCGTGCGTGCCCAAGATCCCGAGAGGAGAATGGAGGAGAAGGGATTGTGGTGTGGCCATGCCCCCTGGGGGGTGGTTTCTTGCTTTCTGTCCTTGCTTTCTGTCTCTCTGTCTCTGTCTGTCTGTCTGGTGAGTGCGTGTGCCCTATAGCAAACACCTCTCCAAAAAAAAAAGATTATGAATAAAATTAAATAAAAAATAATTATATTAAAAGAAGCAATCTTTTTTTAAAAAAAAAAAAGAAGAAGAACATTCCTTTTAAAAGTGATTTAACTTTGGGTCCAGCAGGTGGTTTGGTGGTTGAGGTGCTGGACTAGGAGAAGCAAAAAAGAATTACTATTTAAGTATTATGCAGCTTTATTTATTTCAATTCTGAAAGTAGGGACATTTTAACCTTTGTATTCAAGGCCAAATGGGATAAATTTAAAAAAAAATAACTGTTTTCTCTGAGTGGTGATTTTATTATCACTACTTATTAAGAGCAACAGATCAAACCAAAAAAGTTAACTCTGGATTAAATTTGTGAAGCTTTGGGAAATATTCAATACAAATCTACCTGAGGCCAATTTTGTTCTATTTTTATAGTTTATTTCTTGAAAGAGACAACAAAGGAAAAAGGAGAGAGAAAAGTGGGAGGGAGGGAAGAGAGAGAGACAGAGACAGAGAGAGAGAGAGCGACCGACCCCCTCATCAGCTTCTTAGCCCTCTCCCTTAGCCCTCCAGCTAACTGGGATCTTGAGTGCACTCCTGGTGTTAAGTCCAGTTGGAATCGAAACCTAGAGTCAGCTGTGTGGCTTGCAGCCCTGCGGTTCAGTATGCCATGGTGAAGCCCATTTTAATGGGCCTTTATGCCTTTTCTCAAACGAATATCTGATCCAAATGATAAACACCAAAAACTGTCTATACTTTCCAATAAAAAAAAATCTAATGCTAATGCAAACAAAACAGCACCTTGAAGAACTATAAAGACAACTTGAAAGTAATTTATTTAAGCACACTGATTTCAGAGTCTTTTTTTAAAAAAAAAATATCTATTAGGTTGTCAGGAAAGTCATGATGCCTTTTTTTTTTTTTTTTTTCTTTTTGTGATAGGGTGCATGTGCTCACCAGACAGACAGACAGAAACAGAGACAGAAAGTGAGAAATCACCCCCCAGGAGGGATGGCCATGCCACAATCCCTTCTCTTCCATTCTCCTCTCAGGATCTTGGGTACGGATGCACATGGGACCAGCGTGAGTTTAAGCACCGGGTCCGGGACTCGAACCATGGTTGACTACATGGGAGTCCAGTGACATAGCCATTACACTAATTGTTGGTCCCAATGATGCATTTTTGTATAGAAAAATACATCATGGCTTTCCCAACGACGTAATATTTGTTTATTTCTTTATCTGTTTCGATTTTCTTTCTTTTTTTGCTTAAGAATTACTTTATGTAACTTTATTTATTTTAAATTTGACCAGAGAGGGACAGAGTGAGAGTGAGAGTGAGAGTGAAGAGAGAGAGAGAGAGAGAGAGAGAAAGAAAGAAAGAAAGAAAGAGAGAGAGAGAGAGAGAGCGAGAGAGCGACCCGTCAGGACCGGAACACGAACCACGATTGGCCATGTGGAAGTCCAGCGCCCTTAACCACCACGCCACCTGCTGGCCCCAATTTGTTTTGATTTTCAAGTCACTGGGTTAGACTTGAAACCAGTCGGCCATGTGGGAATCTTGCAACTCAACCACACCACCTGCTGGCCCCCACGGAGCAAGTCTTAACACGTGTCTGAAGAACTTCCCTTCGAATACATGGAATAATGAAAGATTCGGGTTTTTTAACTATAAGTTTTTCTTTTTATTCCTGGCAGCACATATGTGCACACATGAGAGAGGGAGGGGGGAGATAAGCACCCTCCACAGGGTCTGGTTATGCTGCAAACCCATTCCTACACTTGCCCAGTGTATTTCAGGCTGACCACGCTAGGCTTGCATTGTGGGATCCAACTTCTACAGAGCAGTGCGTTACCACTATGCCAAAGAGCTAGCCTGAAAGATTCACTCTTGTATAATAAATCATACTTTATCATTTTAAACCTATTTAGGTCAGTAGTTTTTTTTTTTTTTTTTTACAAAAAAAGTATTTATTTATTTAGTTAGTTAGTTTCCACACGAGTTTTGACAGAGAAAGAGAGCGAGAGGGGAGTGAGAAAGCAAGCCACCAGGTCCAGGACTTGAACCATGGTCGGTCATGTGGGAATGCCAGCACCTTAACTACCACTCCACCTGCTGGCCTCCTAGGTCAGTATTTTTCAACACTGAAACTGTTAACATTTTGGATATAATTTTTTAACATTTATTTCATTTTATTTATCATTATTATTTTAATTTTGGCCTGAATATAATTTTTAAATTATTTATCATTATTATTATTATTTTTTTTTTATTTGACCAGAGAGAGAGAAAGTGAGAAAGCAAGCCGCCAGGTCTAGGACTCAAACCACAGTCAGCCATGTGGGAGTCCAGCATGTAAACCACCACACCACCTGCTGGTCCTAGGCTGGACATCATTCTGCATTGTAGGGGTTTCCATAGGGCACAGTAAGATGTTTAAGTGGGAGGTAGTATCCCCCACCCAGCTATAAAAACCACAATATATTTAGATAAATGTTCGTTGTGGGAGGCTGGGGAGCAAAATGACCTGCAGATGAGAATGAATGATACAGATATTTTACATACACTCTAACCCTCTCCAGGTCTGAATCAGTACTACGGCTACAAGAGAAAATAGGTGGTAAACATTTAGTGGTGGATTTTTATATTATCTTTTTTAAAAAAAGAATTATTTATTATTCATTTATTTTAATTTGACCAGAGAGAGATAGTGAGAAAGTGAGAAAGCAAGCCACCAGGTTCAGGACCCGAACCTGGATCAGCCATGTGGGAGTGTCCAGCGCCTTAACCACCATGCCACCTGTTGGTCCTTGTATGAATTATCTCAATACTAATCCTAACAACCTCAGAATGTAAAACCAAGTAACAAATATAGAAAGGATGAAATTAATGCCCAGATTTTATAACTAATGATGCAGACAATTAACAGGGGGAAAATGTACTGCAATTAAGAGGAAAATGTTTTATAAGATAGAAGACTCTAAATGTAAAGCTGCTGAGCAAATCTGTCAGTAGAAAACTATAATTAGCAAACCACCATCATTTTCTATTTATGTATAGAAATATGTTTACTTTAACTACTTTTACCTTCCTTTCCTATCTGAAGTCAACATTTGCTACGAGTTACTGAAATCAAATTGCATATCTGTGAGGGGGTTACAAAACTAAAACCCTGAATCCATCCTCTGGTGAAAACACTGTATTTCCCCTTCCCATTAATCACTGCAGATTACCTTTGATAATGTGCTGAAGTCAGCAAATCCCTCTCCAAAGGATTCATTTCCAAAAACAGAAGCAAAGGGGTCTGTAGCTAAAATAAAGAAAGAAAATCAATGAAATAGGACAGCAAGACATTAAATTTCATGACCTCTGTTGGCTGGTAAGTCATACAGATGAAAAGTATCTAATCCCAAATATTAACTCCTGAATTTGTGACTGGTGTCTATAAAGACAGGATTTACACTGATAACCCCACAAGATGTATTCCTTTTTGTATAAATCAACCGATGAATGATTCAAGATCAATACACATAAATTGACTCTAGCTAAAATGTTTAAGGCTTTGGAACATATGCCAAATAATACAGCTCCTATGAACTTAAAGTTTTTTCTCTTTCTTTTATTTTTAAGATTTTTTTTCCAGAGGGTAGGGACATGTGCTTGCTAGACAGAGAGAGAAAGAAGGAAAGTGAGAAACCACCCCCCTGGGGGATGGTTATGCTGCAATTCCTCTTCCTTCATTTCTCCCACCTTTTGGGATTTGGGGCATGCTTGCACATATGCTTGTTGCATTTCTCAAGCTACCGGATCTGGGACTTGACCTGCCTGTAGGCCATGCGGGATCCAGCTGCCTTAACCACCATGCCACAAGCAATCCTAAATTGAAATTATTTCTAATAAAGACATCAAATAAAAAAGTTAGATACCATTAATCCTACATTTCACATTCATCTTTCAAGGCCCATTTCAAATACTTTATCAGAGCCAGCAGGTGGCATAGTGGTTAAGGTGCTGGATTCGCACATAGCTGCTGACTGCAGTTTAAGTCCCAGACCTGGCAGCCTGAAATTCACACTAGGCGGTATGCATGTGTGCCCAAGAGGAGAATGGAAGAGAGGGGACTGCCTCGTGGTCATCTCCCTGGGGAGTGATTTCTTGCTTTCTGTGTGTCTCTGTCTCTCTGGCAAGCGCACGGGCCCTATAGCAAAAATCTCTTAAAACAAACAGAAATGCTATTTAAACCACAAAGCTTCTACACTGGTTACCTAAGACTTATAATCTCCTTTGTTAGATGTAAGGTCCTTGAAAACAGGGAACAAGGACTATCCAATGAATAATCATCAAACAATCAATAATCAAATCTTTATTGATCATATACCAAGTCCAAGAAAATAAGGTACAGTTTTATCTCAGAAAATCTCAGTCTAGTAAGAAACATGCGAACAAATGATAATACAGCATTCTCACATGGGCTATTAGGGAAGCATGAAAAAAACCTGTAGTGGAATTCATTAACTAGGAGAATGAGGAAAAGAATGAGCAAAGAAGCTATTACATTTGATCTTTCACATTGTTTTAATTCATTAATCAATTATGTATTTATTTAGCTATTGGGTATGTGAGCTCACCAGAGACAGAGACAGAGAGAAGGAGAGGGAAAAAGCACACCTCAATGGAGTATGGTTACTCTGCAATCCTTTCTTCTCTATTTCTCCATCCTTTCAGAATTTCTGGCATGCATGGATATTCGCTCAGCGTGCTTTTAAAGCCACAGGAGCTGAGATCTGAACTGTAGTCAGATGTGGGATCAGGATTCTTAACTGGTAGATCACAGGGCTGGCCTAGGATCTGGCTTTCTCTGCACAGCAATTAGCCACTGGGTATGGACCAGCCCCACTTGAGCTCTGAATAAGAACTTGTAAGCATTACTCAGCTAAAACTCCACAGGCATAAGTTCTCTCTTCCATCATGACGCACTTGCCAAATGGACTAATGTTTTCAGCTGGAATGAACTGATCTACTCCCAGATATGCTTCACCTATTCAGTCACAGGGGCCACCAGTAACACCCAAGAATGTTTCCATAAATTGTTGCCTGATATAGGAAGGAAGGAAGATGTGGAGAAGTCCAGAGTTACAGGAAATCCTCCAACTTCAGCTTTTTTTTTTTTTTTGGAGAGGTTTTTGCCATAGGGCGCGTGCACTCGCCAGACAGACAGAGAGAGACAGAGAGACAGAAAGCGAGAAATCAGCCCCCCAGGGAGGATGGCCATGCTGCAATCCCTCCTCCTCCATTCTCCTCTGCGGATCTTGGGCACGCACGCACATGCGCCTGGCTTGAGTTTAAGCTGCCGGGTCCGGGACTCGAACCACGATCTACTACATGGGAGTCCAGCGACACAGGCATTACGCTAACTGCTGGTCCCCAACTTCAGCTTTTTTTTTTTTTTTGGAGAGGTTTTTGCCATAGGGCGCGTGCACTCGCCAGACAGACAGAGAGAGACAGAGAGACAGAAAGCGAGAAATCAGCCCCCCAGGGAGGATGGCCATGCTGCAATCCCTCCTCCTCCATTCTCCTCTGCGGATCTTGGGCACGCACGCACATGCGCCTGGCTTGAGTTTAAGCTGCCGGGTCCGGGACTCGAACCACGATCTACTACATGGGAGTCCAGCGACACAGGCATTACGCTAACTGCTGGTCCCCAACTTCAGCTTTTTTTTTTTTTTTGGAGAGGTTTTTGCCATAGGGCGCGTGCACTCGCCAGACAGACAGAGAGAGACAGAGAGACAGAAAGCGAGAAATCAGCCCCCCAGGGAGGATGGCCATGCTGCAATCCCTCCTCCTCCATTCTCCTCTGCGGATCTTGGGCACGCACGCACATGCGCCTGGCTTGAGTTTAAGCTGCCGGGTCCGGGACTCGAACCACGATCTACTACATGGGAGTCCAGCGACACAGTCATTACGCTAACTGCTGGTCCCCAACTTCAGCTTTTTCATCAGTACATATCTGCTAAATCCCACAGGTTGGGACTCCTCAGTTTCCTGTTATTCTCGATGTGTAGCAGCTGAAATAGAGCCTGACTGGTATAGAAGCTCTCCTGACTGGCAGAGGGGTGACAGGGGGAGAGTTGGGCTCCTTTCACTAGAGTGACTAAAAAACCTGCTTCCTGCCTTTCCCCTTCCTTGCCCCACAGCATTTACAGGAAGTCACAGCATGTGCAGCAACTGCCCGGTGAGGTCAGATTTGACTGAAACACTGTGAAGTGTATACTGAGAAATTAACTTTAAAAAATCGTATTTCTATACGAGAAAGCCTCCGGCTTACTGAAAAGTTTTTCTGCAGTTTCCTCATAACTGGGCCCTTTAGCACTGGTCCAAACACTGGGGAAACATATCTTAGATGAATGGCAATGCCCTTTTGCCCAAACAGGAGAATTAAGAATGTTCTCAGCTATTGATCATGGATGATAGGAAGCAGAGGCCCATTCCCAAGTGGAAGGACTTGCTTCATGTGATCTTGTTCAGATCATGTGTGAGACAGCTGCTTGGGAGGAAGATCCCCAAAATACCCGGAGAGGAACCCTGCAGGGGACATTCTTCCTCTTTATGCACACAGGAACAATGAGTCAGCTGACTGGACTTTACTTATTTTTAAGTATCCTCCTTTTGGGGTGAGGGAGAAAGAGAGAAAGAGACAGGCACCCCAAAAGGCTCTCCTTGCTGCAACCCGCTCCCAGCCTTAGCTAGCCTATATCACTATGTACACGTGCATACACTCTCCATGCTCAGGGAGGTCCCAAGATGCAAACCCTGGGTCTTATGTGGGTCCAGTTGCCTTACCACTGTGCTTTAAGTGTAAATATGACCTTATTTATTTTTTTTGAGAGGTTTTTGCTATAGGGCGCGTGCGCTCGCCAGACAGACAGAGAGAGAGACATTAGAGACAGAAAGCGAGAAATCACCCCCCAGGGGGGATGGTCACACCACAATCCCTACTCCTCCATTCTCCTCTCGGGATCTTGGGCATGCATGCACACGCGCCAGACGTGAGTTTTAAGCCACCGGGACCGGGATGCGAACCGCAGTCGACTACGTGGCAGTCCAGCGACATAGCCATTACACTAACTGCTGGTCCCAACTATGACCTTATTAACCCCCTCACCCCAAGAATAAGGGTAAAAAACACTTTGGAAAAATACATAAAACATTGTTTTAAAAATTATCCTTTTTTTTCCCCCGGTAGCGCTTGTGGGTCTGCAGGTCTGTGTCGAGCCATGGCCACAGGTCTCAGTTCCACAGGATGGGATTTGTTTCAGTTGCCAAGAATAAGGCCTGCTTTGAGAGATATCAACTGAAAATTTAGAAGATGATGAGAGTAAAACTGATTACTTACTATGCTTGGAAATACTTGGTGATCTAGGATAAAAATAAGTACAACACACCCAAATACAGGATGATAGTTCGTGTAACTAACAGAGATATCGTTTGTCAGACTGCTTATGCCCATATGGAAGGGGATACAATAGTCTGCACAGCTTATGCACACGAACTACGAAACACAGTGTGAAGGCTGGCCTGACAAATGATGCTGCAGCATACTGAACTGGCCAGATGCTGGCCCACAAGCTTCTCAATAGGTTTGGCATGGCTGGTGTCTATGAAGGCCAAAGGAAGTGATGGGAGGTAAGTACAATGTAGAAAGCATTGATGGCTGGGACCAGCAGATGGCATAATGGTTACGTTGCTGGACGCCCAGTAATTGACAG
>NW_006159682.1:885169-927239 GCF_000334495.1 Tupaia belangeri chinensis | reverse complement strand
ACCCGATGGCTTAAAACTCATGTCGGACGTGTGTACGTACGTGCCCAAGATCCCGAGAGAAGAATGAAGAAGGGATTGTGGTGTGGCTATTCCCCTGGGGGGAGGTGATTTCTCACTTTCCGTTTCTCTCTCTCCCTCTCTGGTGAGGGCACACACCCTATAGCAAAAATCTCTTTTTAAAAAAAGAAGCATCGATGGTCAACTTGGTGCCTTCACCTGCTATTTGGATGCAGGCCTTGCCAGAACCACCACTGGCGATAAAGTTTTTAGGGCTCTGAAGGGAGCGGTGGATGGAGGCTTATCTGTCCCTCACAGTACCAAACGATTCCCTGGTTATGATTCTGAAAGCAAAGAATTTAATGTAGAAGTCCTTCGGAAGCACATCACAGGCCAGAACATCGCAGACTATACGTGTTACCTAATGGAAGAGATGAAGATGCTTACAAGGAACAATTCTCTCAATACATAAGAACAATGTAACTCCAGACATTAAAGAGGAGATATAAAGGAAGTTCACACTGCTATACGAGAGATCCCAGTCTATGAAAAGAAGCCCAAGAAAGAAATTAAAAAGAAAAGGTGGATTGTCCCAAAATGTCCCTTGCCCAGAAGAAAAATCAGGTAACCCAGAAGGCAAGCTTCCTCAGAGCTCAGAAGTGGGTTGCTGAGGGTTAAACCAAACCGTTTTCTATGAAGATATTCCAGATAAAGACAATAAACTTAACAACAAAGCAGAAAGTCTGGGACTTGAACCGTGGTTGATCATGTGGGAGTCCAGCATCCTTAACTAACATGCTACCTGCTGGCCCTCCTGATGTAACAATTCTTAATACAACCAGCTGACCAACAAATAAGTAAAACCAGTTATAATGCACTTCTCAAAGAATAACTCATCAGAGAATCCCGGGAGGAAAATACCTTTTCCAGCCATGACTCTTTCAGATATAATCAAGCTCACAGAAAATACTACGGGACATCCTTGAATAATATAAGGTGCAGATGTTGGTCATCTATAAAGGATCCATTATTTCAAGATGACCTTCAATTCATTCACTCACTCACCAACCCACCCATCCTCTAAAATTTACGAAGCTTCTATTCTGTTCAAGGTTAGGTACTAGAGACTTAGGGGAAAAGACATAATGCTTACCTTCAAGGAATTTTTTATTTCACTAAGTGATATACATGTACCTAACTGCTGTAAAACAAGTGTTAAAATGAAAAGATAGCAAAGGAGAAGCAATACCTAGATATAAGTGGAAGAAACAAAGAACCCTTTACAAAAAGGGCTTCACTTTCTTTTACTTGTGGACAGAGAGGTAGAAAGAGACAGACATATACTATACACATAAATACAAATTCACACCTACCCATACACACACATTTGTTTTCATTCAAATATTAAGTGGTCTTAAATAGAGAGTCATGGACTACAGTTTATGGAAATACAGAAAATTATGGATAAATATGACAGAAAGCAGAGACTGAAACAGTAAAATAAATGAACACTTTACGTTTAGCCTGAGTCACTGCCTTAAAAAGGACTTGGCATTTTACTCCTGCTGGAGTCAAAGATGCTCTGGGGAGGTCAGGCACTCCCTTTTATACCCTCAGGCTACTGTAAGGATTTAATTAGTAGCTGGCAAGATTCTACATTTTCTTAGTCAGAAGTTATTAAAATACTCCACGCAAAAAATGTTCCAGCACCAGAAGTAGTATAACTTGGAGTAGAAAAATAAGTTTTAACAATTCAAAATAAAGTATAGGTAAAAACTGAGTATCCTAATTTGCTTTCTTTAGTTGTCTTAGTCTGCAAAATGTCTAACTACCAGGAGTCAGTGCTAAAAAGACCTCAATGTGAGGCAAAGCATTAAAAATATTTAATATCTTTTTATCCCTATCATAACAACTATATTTCAGCACACACTGCTAAAAGTGATTTATCATACTTTTTTTTTTTTTTAACTTTTTACTATAGGGTGTGTGTGCTTGTCAGAGAAAGAGAGAGGTAATGTAAGAAGTCACCACTGCGGTGGGGAGGTTGGTGGAGACACTATAATCACTTCTCCATTCTTTCTCCAGGTTTTGGGCACATACCCACACATTCCCCGCATGATTTTCAAGCTGTCAGATCTAGAACTTCAACCACATACTTGTCATATGGAATCCAGTACCTTAACCACCACATCACCTGCCAGCCCTATCAAATATTTTTTTTTTTTGAGAGGGCATAAGCAATCTCCAGAAAGACAGAGAGAGACAGAGAGACAGAAAGCGAGAAATCACCCCTCAGAGGGGACAGCCACACCACAACTCCTTCTCCTCCATCCTCTTCTCGGAATCTTGGGCATGCACGCACATGCACCTGGCGTAAGTTTAAGCCACTGGGTCCGGGACTTGAACTGCAGTTGGCTATATGGGAGTCCAGCGACATAGCCAACTGTTGGTCCCCTATCATATATCTTTTAAGAACAAAAATTGGCCCTTATGTATTTATTTATTTTGAAACTTTACAACTCCCCTGCTCTGTGGGATTAATTTTTATGCTGATCAAACTAAATTTCCTGGTGGAAGACAACAACAAAGGTATGGGGAAATGAATAAGGTAGGAAAATGTCTTATACTTATGATGCTAGGTATGTAGTGTGAGTCACGCTTTCTTTCAGTGCTTTCCAGATGTTGGGATTTTATGAAGAAATAAACACATTAAAAACCTACCTACGGCCATTGGAGCTGGGAACTATTGCTTTCAGGGATTAAACTAATGAAGATTTTCTGCTGAGACTACATCCACCAGACCCCATGCATGAGTGGTAGGTAACCCTGGATCTTCCTCTCTGTCTCTCTCTGCATTTTCATTTTTTAACTTTTTTTTTTTTAAGGTAAAATATTTTCTTGACTCCCAGATTCTCCTTTTTCTTGTTAATTCTCACCTTTCCCCCTCCTGTCTAGGAGAGGCAAAAGTGCAGGTCTCAGAGAAGACTCCGCCACTGGAGCTGGGAACTATTGCTTTTGTGCGGTGTGTGAGTGTATCACACAGTTTTCATTAAAAAAAAAAAATTTTTTTAAAGAAAGAAATAAAATTTTTGTGCTTTTTGTTATTATTGTTGTTTTCCTCTTTCTCTGTTTTCCCTTTTTCTTTTACCTTCATCACTTTGCTGCTCGACCTCCACACACTGAGTGTTTAGTCAGGTCTAAGTGAACCATAGCCAAACATCTGAATACTATTAGGGTCAGAATATTCCTCAATTCCCATTGAATCTACTGCACAAAGAAAGAAAAATGGAACAGCAGTGAGATTGCAGATCATCTCCTCCTACATGCCTCTGAATGCTCAAACTGAACTTAAAGATATTAGGAAGAAACATATAACCCATCAGATGACCAGAAATCACCATAGAAACACAAGAAATATGAGAAACCAAGAAAATACCTCTCCCCCAAGGGAAAAGAATAACTCCTTTTCATCCACACACAGTACAATGGAACTCACAGATATGTCTGATAAAGAATTTAGAATATTCACAGTGACAAAGCTAACAGATGTAAGAGAAGACAATGAACTCCAGAAGATGCAAGAGAAAAGAGCCAATGAGTTCCAGGAAATAAGTTAGTTCCTGCATATTCTGAAAGGAAATACACACCATAAAAAAGAATCAAAAGGAACTGACTCTTCATTAGAGATGAAGGCTATAATACAGAAAATCAGGGAACCAGCAGTTAGCGTAATGGCTATGTCATTGGACTCCCATGTAGTCGACCGCGGTTCGTGTCCTGGACCTGGTGGCTTAAAACTTACGCCAGGTGCGTGTGCGTGCGTGCCCAAGATCCCGAGAGGAGAATGGAGGAGAAGGGATTGCGGCGTGACCATCTCCTCTGGGGGGTGATTTCTCGCTTTCTGTCTCTATGTCTCTCTCTGTCTGTCTGGCGAGCACACGCGCCCTATAGTGAAAAAACCTCTCCCCCCCCCAAAAAAAAGAGAAAATCAAAACCTCCTTGAAACTATTAAAAGCAGACTAGATCATACAGAAGATCGAATCCCACATGTAGAAGGCAGAATAACTGGACTAGAAAAATCCACCAAGAAGACTGAAAAAATAATATCCCATATAGTAAAGAGACTAATAAGAACATTTATATCTATTCCATGAAATCCTGGAAGAAAACTTTCCAAACCTAGAGAGGCATTCAAAGATCCACACCCAAGAAATACAAAGGACCTCAAATTGAATCAACCCGAGAAGATCTCCCAGACACAATTTAGCCAGATTGACCAAAACCACAGACAAAGACAAGATACTAAGATTGACAAGAGAGAAACATAAAGTTACTTACAAAGGACATCCCTTAGACTAATAGCAGACCTCTTATCGGAAACAATGTGAGCAAGGAAAGAACAGCAAAATATATTTAAAGTGTTGAGTGAAAAACAATTTTAACCAAGAATACTATACCCGGCAAGATTATCCTTCATATGGGAAGAAAAGACAAGAACATTCTCAGATAAATAAAACCTGAAGTAATTTACTGACACCAGGCCAGCTCTTTAAGAAGTTCTGAAGGGAGTGCTATATTAGAAAAACTAAATACAGACACAGAAATAAGAGTTCAAAAACAACTAAGAAAATGGCCAACTTAATGGTAGGGACAAATCCAGAGTTGAATGTTATCTTCTGGAACTTAAATGGAAAGATCAGACCACAATAGAAGATAAAGTACATGAAACTGAACTGGTGAAATAGAATTTTATGAAAGTAGTAAACTACATAACCTTGATGAAGTTACCTTAAGTTCTTGTCCTTAGTTTCCTGATATTTAAAATGAGAATATTATTTAAAAGGTTATTAAAAGAATTAAAAAAAGGAAAAAAAAAAACAGATGCCATAAGTAGAGCATGAAGACTATGCTAGAATAGCATTTAGCTTTTCTCTGTACTAATAGAACCTATTTGTATTTGTAAAGCAATATTCATTATCTATTGGAAGCTACTAAATCTTTTAACTTAGGCCGAAATCCATAAGAGTCAATGGCTGATTTTAAGACTGTCAAATACTGCCTTCTATAAAGCAGTGGTTTTAAGGATATTGAGTAGATCACACATTCTAGTAAGATCTTTAACAAGAACAGTAACTAAGATAATGAATAAGTAGAAGGTGATAATATAAATGCTTATCATCACTATTATTGGTAGATTACGACTGGATATAATTATGCGGTAATTTTAAAATCCATAAATAATAGAACAAATATGGAGACAAAAAAAGAAGCTTGATGTTCAACATTCAATGAAATTGATAAATTATTTATTTACCTGAATCGCTTGCTGCAACAACAACTGTTCCACCAGGAGCAAAAGGATCATTGTGCTTCAATACTTCTACCTAAACAATTTACACAAAACCATAGCTGAAAGAGGCAACATTTCATAGCTGAAACTTCACTGCCATTCCAAAGAAAATATTCTTTACAAACACTAAATTACTTAAGGAATACAAACATTAGGAAAAATGCTTACCACTACTGACTTGTAATCTTACTAACTGGAAATGATAACACGTTATTTTTAAACTTTAATTATGAAATATAATAATCCATTCAGAAGAGTGCATGAAGTATATGTATGCTTTAATAAATAAGTATCAAGTGAACAGCTCTGTAACTAAGAAGCTGCTACCACCTAAGAAATCTTCACGTTCCCTCTCATATATCCTTCATTCAGGTTCCTCTAAGGCTAATATCTCATATAATCATGACATATCTATAAAAACTAAAAAATTAACACTGGTACAAGCTATAAACTATAGACTTTATTTGACTGCACTGGTTTTTCCATAAATGTCCTTTTACTTTTTATTTATTTATTTTTACATTTTTTCCACATTTACTTTACATATCAAAAAACTTTTGCTCATACTCCATAGTTCTTGACAGTTAATAAACAACTTTCAAACTTCTGAAAAACTGAATTAAAAAAAATTGTTATAAATGTCCTTTTTCTATTCCAGGATATCAGGTTGCATTTAGGTTGCACATTATTCTAACTCTGAAATATCCTAGCACTTAAAGCCAGAAAAATGGTACATTTCCATTTTATAATTGTTGTCTAAAAATAATTCTAGGGCCAGCCCATGGCCTAGTTTTTGATGGAGCTGGATTCCACATGGCAGACTGTGTGGTTTGGATCCTGGCCCCAGAAGCTCGATAAATGTGCCAGGCATGTGTGTGTATGTCCCCCAAACCCCAAAAGGATGGAAAAATGGAGAAGGGATTACAGTGTGACCAATCCCCATGAGGGGTACTATTATCTATACTTCAGCTCTTTAAAATTAATTAATCAATCAATGTATTATTATATCTAATTTGACCAGAGAGAGAAAAGGTAAGAAAGTAAGCCACCAGGTCCTAACCATAGTTGGCCATGTGGAAGTCCAGAGCCTTAACTAACACACTGCCTGCTGGCCCCTATACTTTCATTTTTTGGGGGTTTTTAATTTTATTTATTCATTCATTTATTTTAATTTGACCAGAGAGAGAGAGAGAGAGAAAGTGAGAAAGCAAGTCACCAGGTCCAGGATTTGAACCATGGTCCCATGTGGGAGTGTCCAGCACTGTAACCACACCATGTCACCTGTTGGTCTCAATTTTTTTTTTAACTTTTATTTTTAAGGATTATTTATTTAACCTTATTTATTCATTCATTTATTTTAATTTGACCGGAGAGACAGAAAAGTGAGAAAGCAACCCACCAGGTCCAGGGCTTGAACCATGATTGGCCATGTGGGAGTCCAGCACCTTTAACCATGCCACCTGTTGGCTGCTATACTTCAGCTTTTAATCACGCTCAAATGAGTTATATATTTAGGAAGATAACTTTTTTTTTTCTTTCTGGTACCAGATTTTAAAAGTTTTATTTGAAAGACAATATTTTCAACAGAGTATCATCATTTTGTGATTTTCCTGCCCCAGCCTTCCAGTCAGCGAGGGCCACTGGTGCACATCACCATGTCTCCTCTGCACAGCTGTGCAGGGAACTAAACCTGGGTCTCTTAGTTTTTGATACAGGGTGTGCACTTGCCTGAGTGACAGAAAGTGAGAAATCACCCCCCTCTCCCCCAAGGGCAATGGCCACACTGCAATCCCTTCTCTTCCTGTCTCTTCTCAGGATTTTGGGCACACACATATACATGCCCGGCATAAGTTTTAAGCTGCCAGGTCTGGGACTTGAACTGTGGTCGACTACGTGGGAGTCCAGCGATGTAACCATTATTCTATCTGCTAGTCCCAACCTGGGCTTTTATGCAGCCACAGCCAATGTGTATCAGTGACCTACCACCTGTGTCACTTTGGCTGGGTCTGGCATCATGCTCTTTTTAAGGGGTCAGCCAAATACCTCAGATGAGAAAGGTATTTAGAACATTTATCTCCAACTCTAACTCCTGGCTATGAATGTTGACTGTATACAGGCTTTATTTCCAATCATTAAGAAGTTGGATTTTACAACTGAATATTGCCAGAGTTCAATTTATAAATTTCCAAGTAAACAAATGCAGTTGAAGAGAAAAGTTAATACAAACTGGGAATTACATTTTTTCTTTACATTTCAAAAGTATTAGCAGAAAGAAATAATTAACACTAATGAAGTTTTTTAAAGTGGAAAAAAAATTAAATTTGCCATGTGTGTGCACTCTTGAGGGGAAAGGGAGGGAGGAAAGAAGGGAGAGAAAGCACCCCCCATAGGGGATGGGCACGCCAAGTCCTCCATTTCTCCTCCTTGGGATTTTGTACACACACACACACACACAGTGTGTTTTTCAAGCCACTGGGTAAGATACTCAAACCACACGATCGGTCATGAGGGACCCAGCTGCCTTAACCACCATGCCACCAGTTGGCCCAACAGTACTTATTTTAACTGATGCCAGTGACATTACAGTGATATTACTATAAAACTAGCACACTAGCTTAGATGATATCTGCTGAATGAATACACAGCAATGAAAGAAAAAAATTAAACTGCTTTATGTAGTGAGGTAAATTTCCATGTTTCCTACCATGTTAGCCAAGATGGGCTGAATTGGTGGTGAGGCAGTAACACACTGCTCAAGTGAAGCTGGATCCCTGTGAAAGACCATGGGTTCAGTTCGCCTGTGGACCTGTACATGGCAGGAGGCCTTCCTGGCTAGCTGGGAAGGCTGGGGGTTTTTGGGGATAGATTATGCATGAGATCCTTTAGAGATTTTTGTCTTTCTTGCTGTTTCTCACTCTCATGAAAGAAAGAAACTCAAAAAGGAGGGCAATTAAAATAACCCTCATTGGGACCAACATATGGCATAATGGTAATATTGCTGGACTCTTTCTTGTTATTGAGTCCTGATCCGGCAGCTTGAAACTCCCGTTGGGTGCATGTGTGTGCATACCTCAAATCTCAAGAGAATAGAGGAGAAGAGATTGCAGTGCAGTCATTGCCCCTGGCAGGTGGTTTCTTGCTTTCTGTCTCTCTGTCTCTCCAGCAAGCGCACGCACCCTGTAGCAAAAATCTCTTAAAAAACAAAAACAAAAACCAAACTTGTTAATATTAATATAAAAATACTGGCATGAGATATAGATAGTGACATAACTGAAGTCACCAACTATGAATGTTTCTTGACTTTGAGAGAGAAGGAAAAACTAACACGACTTACTTGTTTACTTGAAATGACAGAGTACATGGATGCATGGGGTCAGGTTGGGGGATGGTGTATCCTCAACAGGGTCTCATCACACTGGGATCCCCCTTCCCTACCCTCTAGCTCCTCAGGATCTTGGGCATCCACATGTGCACCCAACATGTCCTTAGGCTGACTTGGGAATCTGAACCTGCAGGTGACCATGTGGCTTCCAGCCTTGCAGGGCACTGTCACCACTGTACCACAGCAGTTGGGCCTAACAAGCCCTGTTTTTAACAAAAGCCTGCATATTTGATTTGCTATGACAACGAGAAAAGGCATGCCTACGTGTGTCAGGTTTAATTTCTATCTTCACCATACACTGTGCTACCACCCTAAAAGGCTGCTATGATAATAAGAGGAATAGTTGATAAGTGTGTAGAGCTCTTGAAGGAATAAGAAGCCACAAAACACAAAACTTGATCTTTTAAAAAAATTTACTATAGGGCACATGTGCTCGAGAAAGAGAAGCAAAAAGAGAGAGAGAGGGGAAAAGTGAGAAAGCACCCTCCAGGGGGATGACCATGCCATTGGCCCTTCTCCATTCTACCCTCAGGATTTTGGGCATGTATAACACACACATATCTAGAGTGTTTTTCAGGCTGCTGGGTCTGGGACTTGAACTGGGCAGTGAGCCATGTGGGACCCAGCTGCCTTAACCACCATGCCACCAGGCTGGCTCACAAAATTCTATGGTTTGTTGTCTGATAATTATGCAATTTAGCATCCAAGTATAGTTTTCTAACTAAATTCAGGTGGTATAATTTAAAGGAATTAATGTTCCAAAATTCTCCTTTAATGTCACCTAATTTATCACAAAAGTCTCTCTTCTATAGCATATGCACTTTTCCCTTTGACAGTAGGTCTTAGCACCTGCACAATGCGAACCAGCTAACCATTCACTAGCTAGGGTGGCAGAAAATGGTAAATCTTTTTGTTTGTTTTATTATGCCCCATAGAGAGCAGAGATCATTCATGGAGTACAAGAGACTTTTGGGGGGAAATCTATATATAGAGTATAATCAGAGACCTGCTTGAAAAGAAGAAAGAGCATAAAAAACCAGCAAATTGGTAGAAGAATTTCATTTAAATTCTAGACCAATGTATTAGTGAAGACCTTAGATTCCGGCCAAATAGACTAAGTTTTGAATCCAATTCTACCTATCACTGACTTACTACCAATTTAACTTAAATATCATTTACTTTATCTTAAAAATTGAGATATATAGAATTCACTTTGGATTATTCTTGGAACTTAGAAGAGATTAGATAAGGTGCAGCTATTATTATATTAACAACTTGGTTTTCTGTTTCAATTTGTTTTTTTTTTGGAGAGGTTTTCGCTATAGGGTGCGTGCGCTCGCCAGACAGACAGAGACATAGAGACAGAAAGTGAGAAATCACCCCCCAGGGGGGGTGGTCACGCCACAATCCCTTCTCCTCCATTCTCCTCTTGGGATCTTGGGCACGCATGCACACGTGCCCGGCGTGAGATTTAAGCCACCGGGTCCGAGACGCGAACCGCGGTCGACTACGTGGGAGTCCAGCGACATAGCCATTACGCTAACTGCTGGTTCCCTCAATTTGTTTTTAATGGAGAAATTATAAGCTATCAGCAAGGGTCATATTCCAGTTCAAAACTGGAAAAGAAAAAGAAAAGTAGAACACATGGTAAAAAAAATCTCACCAGGGAAAGGAACAGGAGAAATGTGTTTATTTTTAAATTAGGAAGAGCTGATTTGGCTTTCTTTCTCTTTAGATGACAGAAGTGTAGAATGAGAGGCTGAAATAAGAAGGTGAGAGGAAAATTCAGGTTGCAGCCTATTTTAGAATTTGGCAAAGGGGTCCCTCTGCAAACTAAGGGCTATAGGAAACCAGAGTATCCAGTGACCTGTGGAAACCCCAAGTACTCAGTTACAGAGTTATGTGTCCAGTTTTACACCTATGGAAAATACCAGTTGTTGGCCAAGTAGCTCTTTAATGAATATAGTTAAAAGAGCAATTCAGGAATACAAAAATTGGGCCAGCAGGTAGTGTGGTGGTGAGGCCTCCCACAACCAGGTTGCTGGACTCCCACATGGTCAACTGTGGTTTAAGTCTTGGACCTGGTGGCTTGCTTTCTCACTTTCCTTTCTATCTCTCACTGATCAAATTAAAAAATAAATGAATAAATAAAATTAAATACTTCTTTTAAAAAAATTAGGTCTCTTGAAGGATGAACTTAAATTTTAGATACTGTAAGTTAGGCTAGTCAATTCCAGTGGGTGATCAGACCATGAAATACCAGCCAGAACCCAAGACTAGCTGGGTCAGGATAAGATTGAAATTCTTTTTTTTTTGAGTTTTTTGCTATAGGGCGTGTGCACTTGCCAGAAAGACAGTGAAAGACAAAGTGAGAAATCACCCCCTGGGGGGATGGTCATGTTCCCTTCTCCTCCATTCACCTCTCAGAATCTTGGGCATGCACGCACATGCGCGTGGTGTGAGTTTAAGCCACAGGTCTGGCATTCGAACCGCTGTCGACTACATGGGAGTCCAGTGACATAGCCATTATGCCTACTGCTGGTCTCAATGTTGAAATTCTTATATGGTCATTTAAATGAGGATTTTTCAGGATACTTAATACCTCAATTATTGAACAGTTTTTAATTCCCCCACTTACCGATGTATTACTGCTACTGCTGGCTGCACTGAAAGGATCAGTACTTGAATTGGCAAAAGGATCAGTAGACGACTGCTTAAAGAAACAATCAGATGCAAATGGATCTGAACCTTTGAAAGGATCACTACCAAATGGATCTAAAAAAGTAAAGCACAATAAAAGAGACTAAAAATCATTATACTAAATGTCCTATTCCCTAAAGGCACAATCAATGCTTTATCCCAGTTAGGTACATTTTTCTTTTTTTAAGATAGGGTCTTGCTTTTGTGATCCTCCTGCCTCAGCCTCCCAGATGCTACTCTAGGGACACACAACCAAGCCAGGCTCTTTTTAGACAGAGTCTCGTAAGTCACCCAGGCCAGCCTCAAGTTAATGATCCTTTTCCTTCTCTTTTCTTCTCTTTCATAAAGGGGAGGAGTCCATTTCTCTAACTACCCAACTTCTGACCTCTCATTCCCGAATACAATGTAAGTTTATAATTTAGTAGATCGAATAAAAATATGGAACTCAATAATATACTGACCAATTTTCCCAAAAGGATCATCCTTGAAAGGATCACCTGTGATAAAATAAACAGAAATCAAAACAATCATATTTAATGTTGTGGCACCATTAAAGGGTAACTTGAAAACAAAAGCAAAGTTGTTGCTTTTTCAGTTTGCCAGAGGGTGTGTGTGCTTGCCAGAGAGACAGAGGAGATGGTGAAAGCACCTGGATGGAAAACGGTCATGCCATAATCAAGCCCTTCTTCATTTCTTTTTCCGTTTGAGATTTTGGGCACATGTACTTGGTGTGTTTTTCAAACCACTGAGTCTGAAACTCAAATCCTGCGGTGGGCCATGTGGATCTATTTCCCTTAACTATCAGGTCATGAGCTGGCCCAGCAAAGCAAAGTTTCTTAAAGCAGCTTGTTATAATAAATCCACCTCAAAGTAGATAAAATAGTGAATGTCAAGGTCATCCACCTTAGGAAGTGTTCAAAATAATAAAGAGCAGAAGGGAGACCTTAACAACTTCAGAAAAGAAAAAAATTTGAAGTATAGCCAACTATATTTACTTTGATCACAAGTCAAGGTAACAGATGGCAAGGAAGACAGCTCTGACAGAAAAATTTTAGTAATTACTACTTTTCACCTGAGTATTGAGTGGGTATTACTATCACTTCTTCAAAAATAAAGATACTGGGACCAGCGGTTAGCATAATGGCTATGTTGCTGGACTCCCATGCAGTCGACCGTGATTTGTGTCCCAGACCCAGTGGCTTAAAACTCATGCCTGGCACGTGTGCGTGCGTGCCCAAGATCCCAAGGAGAGAATGAAGAAGAAGGGACTGCAGTGTGGCCATCCGTCCTGGGGGATGATTTCTCGCTTTCTGTCTCTCTGTCTCTCTCTGTCTTTCTGGTGAGTGCATGCGCCCTTTAGCAAAAACCTCTCCAAAAAAAAGTACTAAGCTTCACTGAAGCAAAAAAAAAAAAATCTACTTAAGAGCCCAGAAATAAACCCTTACATGTGCTCACTGGAGAAACAGAGAGAGAAAGCAAGAAATCATCTCCCAGAGGGATAGCCACATAGGAATGCATGCACATGTACCCAGCATGAGTTAAAGTTGCTGGGTCTAGGACTTGAACCGTGGTCGACTAAGTGGGAGTCCAGCAATATAACCATTATGCCATCTGCTGACTCCTGGTCATTTTATAAAATCTTTTCAACATATGGTGTTGAGACAACTGGTATCTACATGCAAGAGAGAGAAGTTTGAACCCAACCTCCCACCATATATAAACTAACTGAAGATGGCTCAAAGATCTAAATGTAACACTTAAAACTATAAAACTCTTAGCTTTGCAACTTTGGATTCGGTATGGATTTTTTTTTTTTTGGGGGGGGAGAGGTTTTTACTATAGGGTGCGTGTGCTTGCCAGAAAGACAGAGAGACAGAAATCAAGAAATCATCCCCCAGGGGCGATGGCCATGCTGCAATCCCTTCTCCTCCATTCTCCTCTCAGGATCTTGGGCACGCGTGCACACGCACACACACACACACACACACACACACACACGCACACACACACACATGACCCCCACACACACGCACACACACACACATGCCTGGTGTGAGTTTAAGCCACCAGGTCCGGGACTCAAACCGTGGTCGACTACATGGGAGTCCAGCAACATAGCCATTATGCCAACTGCTGGTTCCAGGATTCAGTATGATTCTTAGGTATGATACCGAATGCATTAAGTGACAAAAGACAAAAATAGATAAAATGAATTTCACCCCAATTAAAAGCTGCTATACTTGATGGTATACCATCAAGAATATGAAAAAATAACATTGAATGGAAGGAAATGTTTGCAAATCATGCATTTGATAAAGAAATTATATTTAGAATATGTAAAGAACCTGAGAGGTCAATAATAAAAAGATAAATAATTCAATTAAAATGGGCAAAAGGATCTTTATAAACATTTTCCAAAGAAGATAAATTATATAAATGGTCAATAAGCACATAGAAAGGTGATCAATGACATTAGTCATTCGGAAATACACATTAAACCAACAACGAGATACCACTACATACTTACTAGGATGGCTATACTCAAAAGAAGAGACAAAACGCATTGGTAAAAATGTGGAGAAACTACACTGTGGAAATGTGAAATGGTATAGCCTCTTGGAAAAACCACCTGATGGGACCAGCAGTGGACATAATGGCTATGTTGCTGGACTCCCATGTGTTTGACTGCGGTCTGAGTCCTAGACCCGGTGGCTTAAACTCGCGCTGGGCACATGTGCGTGCGTGCTCAAGACCCCGAGAAGAGAATGGAGGAGAAGGGATTGCGGCGTGGCCATCCCCTTGGGGGATGAATTCTCGTTTTCTGTCTCTGTCTTTCTGGTGAGTACACGTGCCCTATAGCAAAATCTCTCAAAACAAAACAAAAAACACACAAAAAAAGACAACAACAAAAAACAACCTGACAATTCATCAATCAATTACACTGTTACTATACGACTTGATATATATGCCCAGGAGAAATAAAAATAGATCCACATAAAAATGTCTACATTGAGTGTGTGTGCTTGTGTGCCCAAGATCCCAAGTGGAGAATGAAGGAGAAGATCTGTGGCATGGCCATTCTCCCTGGGGAGTAATTTCTTGCTTTCTGTCTCTCCAGCAGGTGCACATGCCCTAATGCACAAATCTCTCTCTTCAAAAAAAAAAAAAGAGTGCCCAATCTCCTCTACTGGTCTATACATCTCGTTCCTTTGGTCCCTGTTCTGAAGAAGAAACATACTGTAATCAGGGACTCCTAAGGTATACTCAAAGGCTTATTTACTCCTGAGATTTATCTCCCTATGAAGAATAAATATGTATAAATCTAAGTATATAAAGCTCCCATTCTAATCTCTACCTTCATTTTAACAAGTAGGCTCTCAAAACTAAAGCTTAATTTTTGGGCTGGCAGGTGGCATGGTGGTTAAGGGCTCTGGGCTCCCACATGCCCAGCTCTGCTTCAAGTCCTGGACCTGGCAGCTTATTTTCTCACTTTTCCTCTCTCTCTCTCTGTCCCTCTTTGGTCAAATGAAAATAAATAAATAAGCAACGAAGGGACCAGCAGTTAGTGGAACGGCTATGTCGCTGGACTCCCATGTAGTCGACCGTGGTTCGCATCCCAGACCTGATGGCTTAAAACTCATGTCGGGTGTGTGTGCGCCCAAGATCCCGAGAGGAGAATGGAGGTGAAGGGATTGTGGCGTGGCCATTCTCCCTGTGGGGGTGATTTCTCACTTTCTGTCTCTCTGTCTCTGTCTGTCTGGCGAGTGCACATGCCCTATAGCAAAAAAAAAAAAAAGCTCTCCAAAAATAAATAAATAAATAAATAAATAAATAAGCAACGTTAAATAATTGCAACAACAAACAAACCCTGAAGCGTAATTTTTAGAGTTTTACCTATTTCTTCCTTGAGAAAGAGAACGATGGAGGCAGGAGAGATACCCTTAGCAGGGTCCTCACCTTATGATCTACCCCAGCCTCCTCTAGCTTCTGCCAGCCCACATCATAGGCACATATGCCCGGCAAGTGAAGGGAGGCCCTGTGGCACAAACAAGGACAGGGACTGTCCCATGTGGGTCTAGTTGCATTACTGTTGTGCCACCACTTGGCCCCTTGAAGTGTAATTCTTATACAGTTTATATATTAAAAACTCCTTTCTGGGTAAATCTGTAATATTAAAAAAAGAATACTTACTGCCAACGAAAGGATCAGACTGGAAAAAATCCAAGTTTGTATCTGCAACTGGATCTGTCAGTGAACTTGATTCTACATTAAATGGGTTTTCCTAAAAATAAGTTAAAAATAATTATTTTTAGGAACCAAAATTTTAAAAGGTAACTTTTAAAATAAAGTAATACACATGCAGGTCATATACATGCTTTCAAAAATCAACTGACAGTAATAAAACAGTATTTCTGTAGTTATAAAATATATTTAACACATTTTTCTCTTTTCTTAGCTTACGATATGTATAACTTAGATTTAAGAAAACTCAAGTAGGGACCAGCAGATGGTGTAACGGTTATGTCACTGGACTCCCACATAGTAGACCGTGGGTCGAGTCCTGGAACCAGTGGCTTAAAACTTACTCCAGGCGTGTATGTGTGCACACCCAGGATCCTAAGAGGAGAATAAAAAAGAAGGGACTGTGTGCATAACCATCCCCCCTGGGAGTGATTTCTCACTTTCTGTCTCTCTGGTGAGTGCACACACTGTATAGTAAAAAAAAAAAAGGAAAGAAAGAAAACCCAAGTGATAAGAACATTTAAATATAAAATTATTTTTACCTCTTTTGAATGTCTGTCATCGTCAAATTCAGGACACACTTTTTCATCAACAGCGGCAGTCACTACTTCATTTTCATCAGTCACACCAGAAGGCAATATTTCAGGACTGCTCCTTGCCTACAAAACATTAATGAAATGGACTAAAAATATGTTCTTCTATTGTACTTGACAGAGGAAAGTGACAAGGGATTACCAAAAATTACTTAAAAATTAGAAACAGTGCTGGTCTTATAGCACAATTAATCCCTGTGCAGAGGAAGCCAATCTCACTCAGGTAACCACAGCTTGAATTCCAGCCCTAGCAATGGCCTGAAAACCATTCTGGGCATGGGCATGTCAGCCCTAGATCTTGGTGAGATGAAGAAATGGAAGGAAATTAAGAACTGTGGTGTGACAAGGCCCCACCTGGAGCTGCTTTCTCTTTCATGTGCACACATGCGAGTGCGTGACTGTGTCCTCTAGCCAAAAACTTTCTTCTCCTATAAAATTTCTTATGAAAATGGTATCAAAGTCATTCTCCAGCTAGAATAAGCCTCCAAGTTTGCTCAATCTATATCTTACCTCTTCTTCTAATCTCTGCCTTTTTCTTCATTCTCACTGTAACTAGCAATCATTTATAATATCTTCTCTGGCCCAGATAACTGCAACCAGAAGGCACACCTTCCCGCCTCCGAAAATGTACTCTTCCAATCTATCCTCTTTATAGGAGCCAAAGTAATAGATCTAAAAATGAATGTGATCATGACTCTTCTGGTTAAAAGTCTTTCAATGGCTCCCTACTGCTTTCTTGATTTAGACCAGTGGCTAAAAAGGCTTAAAAAATAGCAGGGGCAATCTCCATCTCATACCATCCTTATGTGTTTGAAAGATAGCCTAGTCACCTGTCTTTGGTGCTTGAAAAACTATTGTACAAAATATCTAAGGCTGTACTATCTAAATAAAATTAAATCTGTTATCTTTACCTCTTTACAACCTCTCAAATTTATGTTCTCATTATCCCTCCTGCTACTGCTGAAGTTTAGGCTAAAACAACTCTCACATAACTATTCCAACAGTCTCTTAACATAGTTCTGTGCACAGTCCCACTCTCCAATCCTTTTCTCACGTGTCTAAATTCTTGCCTAAAATGCTTCATGGCTACTCATTGTAGTGACATATCATTTATGCATCAAAATGAATAAAAATCTAGCCCTTTTTGACCTAAAGGTGGTCATTTCATTTTTACTCAGTTACACATCATAACTACCCATGAAATTTGCTTTTAAATATATATTTGGTATAGCCAGTGGTGTGGCAGCTAAGGCAACTGGATCCACATGGCTGACTGTGCAGTTTGTATCCCAGACCTGGTGGCTTGAAAAACACACAAGGTGCATGTGTGTGCACATGCCCAAAATCCCAAAAGGAGAAGTGGAGGAGATGGGATTGCAGTGTGATCATTTCCCGTGGGTGGTGGGAAGGTGCTTTTTCACTTCCTCTCTCTCTGGGGAGTACATGTACCTTCTAGCAAACTAAGACAAAACAGCTGTACCTGGCTCCATCCCAGAAACTCTAGTTCAGTAAGTTAAGGCTAAGACACACACATCTATGTTTTGATAAAGTACCAGAGTAATGCAGATACTCAACAGGAGAAAACCTAACCTCTTATAGAGAGCCGCCTCAGTATCACAAGCGGGCTTTCAAAACTTCTCATGATTCTGTGCAGTGTGCTTTCTCTGCCAAGCATGCACCATTCTCTTCTTGCTTAATTTCATTTTCACTTACCAAACCTCACTTGCAAAGTTTTCCCTGAGCCCCCTCTAATCCATCCTAACCAGAATATCCTGTTTCCTTTATCACGGCCTTTTAAACAGTATTATACTACTAAACTGGATGCTGCTTGAAATAAGGGTTAAAGTTCTTTTGTCTCTGTAAATCTCATATATAATATAGCACTACTGTACATAGTTGGTGCTCTCTAAATAATTAGTAATGAGTTTTGTAATAAAGAATTATTAGTTTTGGCCTTGGGAGAGGGTAAACTTTAAAAAAATTTTTCTATCTACAGAAATATGCTTTAAAAACATCTATAGCCTTTTGGCTGGAACCGCCATCTTCCAGTAATTAACCAAAATGACGAACACACAGGGAAAAAGGGTAAGAGGAGAGGCACCCGATATATGTTCTCTAGGCCTTTTAGAAAACATGGAGCGGTTCCTTTGGCAACATATATTAGAATCTACAAGAAAGATGATATTGTAGACATTAAGGGAATGGGTACTGTTCAAAAAGGAATGCCCCACAAATGTTACCATGGCAAAACTGGAAGAGTCTACAGTGTTACCCAGCATGCTGTTGGCATTGTTGTGAACAAACAAGTTAAGGGCAAGATTCTTGTCAAGAGAATTAATTAAACATATGAAGCATTCTAAGAGCAGAGATAGCTTCCTAAAACGTGTGAAGGAAAATGACCAGAAAAAGAAAGAAGCCAAAGAGAAAGGTACCTGGGTTCAACTAAAGCACCAGCCTGCTCCATGCAGAGAAGAGACACTTTGTGAGAACCAATGGAAAGGAGCCTGAGCTACTGGAACCTATTCCCTATGAATTCATGGCTTGATGGGTGTTAAAAATAAACTAATCTGTGGTCTATAAACATGTTTGCCTTAATTGAGTAGAATTACGGTCACTCCCCAAAGCTAATTTTTATTGGGCTTTAATTCATTTTATAGTATATTTATTCAAATTTAGTATTTTTTCACCTGAAAGATGTTAGGTGGTTTGGTTTATACAGCAAATAAAACTCAGTTGGTTAAAAAAATAAAAACATCTATAAAATATAAATCATTTAAAATTACATTTTTACACTAGTTAAAGCTATTAGAATTGTTGGATCAGCACTCACTCTTTGCCTTTAAGAAAGCAATCTCATTTGTCCTCAGCTAAGTCACATCCACACATTTATATTAGTTATGATGCCATCAAAACTTCGATATGCACTAATCTTTTCTAAAGTTGATGATGAAGGTTATGGAACTGTAAGACTCACTGGAGACTCCTGGTGTATAGGCTCAGATTCTAGGTTGTTCTGGCCTTCAGCATGTTCGTTGAGGTTGGCTGTTTCACTGCTGCTGGTGCTAAGGCTGCAGTAATCCGTGGCACCATTAACAAGAACACTGTGTGGGCTACTGCACCAATTTAACTGACTATTATGATTTTCCAGATCTTTTATTTCCATCAGTTTCATTTGCATCTGTCAAAACAAAGTAGAAATACAAAATAGAATTTATTACTAGAAAAACATGTAACAGAAAAATGGCTATACCCCCAGACTTGGTCAAGGATAAATTTGCCTCTTTCAAGGAGAATCCTTTGGAAATAAAACATATCTGTGAAGAAAGATTTCAGGAGCTTTCCCAGTAAGTTCTCCTCTTGGAATTCCATGGATTTGCTTTTGTAAACATTTTGGAATCTCTAAGAATTTTGATTTAAATATCTGTAGACTGGCAATTCTTTAGCGAATAGTCAGAAAAAGAAAAGTCAAGGGATTGAGAGAAAAGGTAGTAAAGCAACAAAGAAAGATGAGAAATTTTGTGATGAAGCTTTAGGAGAGATAAAGAAAGGTGAGGGAGGATACTCAAAGCTTTGGAATCATCTATCCTTCTACTGAGAAAGGAGTGAGGACAAAGTAAAATGAGCTAGTGTTCTATCCCTTAACATTACTTATTAATAGGTTAGAGTAAAGGTCTCCACCTTTTTTGGCACCAGGAACCAGTTTCATGGAAGACAATTTTCCCATGGACCAGGGTATAGAGGGTAGGGGGTAAATGGTTTATGAGAGCACACAATCTAGATTCTTCGCATGCACAGCTCGTAGTAGGGTTCATCCTCCTATGAGAAATTAATGCCGCTGCTGATCTGACAGGAGGTGGAGTTCAGACAGTAACACCAGCAATGGGTTGTGGCTGTAAATACAGAAGCAGCTTCGCTCTCATAAATAAAGATAAAGCTTTGCTCATGTACATACAGATGAAGTTCCACTCATATGCCTGCTGCTCGCCTCCTGCTATGTGTGTGACCTGGTTCTTTTTTTTGTTTTTCCTTCTTTTTTAGAGGTTTTTTTGCTATAGGGCGTGCACACTCGCCAGAAAGACAGAGACAGGTAGACAGAAAGCAAGAAATCACCCCCCATGCCGCAACCCCCTCTCCTCCATTCTCCTCTTGGGATCTTGGGCACGCATGCACATGTACCCGGTGTGAGTTTAAGCCACCGGGTCTGGGACTCGAACTGTGGTTGACTACATGGGAGTCCAACGACATAGCCATTATGCTAACTGCTGGTCCCCCCAAAAAGCAAAATGTATACTAGAGACAAGAGAAAAAAATGTTTATACAAACACAGAGAGTAAATAAAGACAAACTTATGAATATCTCGAAGAAATTGAGAATAAGGCAGATTAACAACATTTCTATTGAAAGCTGGCCTCCTTGTAGGGAGTCAGATCTCATACAGCCTACCATGATTCAGATCCCCAGTGCTGGCTTGAAAAACACACTGAGTGTGTGTGTGTGTGTGTGTGTGTGTGTGTGTGCGTGTGTGTGTGCTCAAAATCCTGACAAGCTGCAAAAGTGGAGAAGGACTGACCACCTCCTACTGGGGCATGCTTTCTCCCTCCCTCTGCTTCTCTTTGGCAAGCACATGTGCCCTCTGGAGATTAAAAAAAATATTAGCAAGACTTACTGAGCATTTATATACAAACACTATACTAAAATGTCTCTTAGGTTTTGCCTCACTTAACCTTCACAGTAGCACTAAGTAGGGGTACTGTTAATTCTCTAATTTTAAAGACAAAGGATCTATACTAAGATGTTCAGCTTGTCAGTGGCAGAGCTGACACACCTAAACTGCACTAGTCCACATTCTTCACCGTTACTTCAATGATAATCATCACATATACAAAATGTTATGATAGTTTTTATGTCTAAGAGGTGACAAGAAATCTGTTTCTATAAAATGACTAAGAATAGTAAGCTAGTCAGAGGAGAAAGGCACAGTTAGAAAGTACTATTAACAAAAAGGATATGTGATGATTCATTTGAGAATATTTTTTTGCTTCAAAAAGACTTACTGAACTGATTTCCTGTTGTGAATCTTGTAGGTGCTGCTGAAGAGGTTCCAGCTGAGCCTTCCCTGATTCTACACTCTCCTCTAATTCTGCTGTTTCTTGCTGTAGACGGCTCAGCTCTTCCTTGGCTTTGGCCAGTTCTTCTTCATAAGAGGAGATCTGAGACTCTTGATTGGTTAATTCAGCTTTCAGAGACGAGATCTATAATAACATGAAGGTGAATGAGAAGAAAGGAGGACTAGGAGGTGTCACCAAAATGACCCCATAACACAATACATTTATTTCTTTAGTTTACTATTTTAGTGTTTCTTGATCTATGCTTTTGGTAGAGAAGGATAATCATTGGGATAGAGGAGAACTGAAGGCATAGGTATCATATTTGCAAGACAAATTTGGAAAAGCAGAGTACTGGGTTGTCAGGAATGTCATGACACGTTTTTGCATAGAAAAAGAGAAAAATATGTCATGATGTTCCTGACAACCTAACATTACGTGCCTTTCTATTACCACTAAAGCAGGTCTGTGATTCCCGAATGAACCTTGCTCCATTTTCCTCACAGGCCCAGCTGCTGACTAGACTGACACCTCACAATAACAAAAAGTAGAGAATGTTTTTATCTTAAGCCGGGAAAAGCAACTAAGGTATAGATGTGGGCAGCAGGAGAAAGCCAGACTTTACCAGCTGGGCCTCCTCAGCACACTTCTTTCTGACTTCCTTGAGTTGCTCCTCCAGCTGGGCTTTCTGCTCATCCAGCTCATCAAGGAGGTCCTGTACTTGCTGTTTCTGGGCCTGTAGTTTTTGCAGGTTAGTATTTTCCCTTTGAACTTCATCTTGAAGATCCTGAAATACAAGAAAATTAACCTATTCATTCTCTTTGGGGATAGAGGGAGGCTAAGTTAACAATTTTTAAGTTTATATTAAGGGAAAACAAAGTCCTTTTATTACTGAATATGTTGTGTTAGTAAACTAGAATACTCACAGCTTCAAATACAGTCTTTATTAAGGACCTCTCCTCTAAACTCCAGAATTAAATATCCAATTTGTTTATTTAAATCTGTCCTTGAACGTCTGATGAGTTTTTCTAGTGAAAAAAAAAAAAGGCAAAAACAGGACTCCTGGCACTTACCCCTAAATCTTCTCCCTTAGAGTTTCGCTGGTCAAAAATTACGGCATCTTTTTGGCTCTTTTCTCACATTTCATCTTCAATCTGTCAGCAAGTCCAGTTCCTTCAAACTATACGTAGAAACTAACCAATTTCTTCTCTTCCCACCCTGGCCCAAGTTACTCCTAACTCTTTCCAAGATTCCTGCCTTCTAACTGGTGCGTCTGTTCCCATCCCAGCTACTTTCAGTGTATTTTCAGCACAGCATCCAGTTTTATCAGATCATATCGCTCCTTTACTCCAAACCTGGCTCCTTCTCACTCACTGTAAAAACTAAAGTAGCACTCTGTGATCCTGTCTCCCAATTTTACTCACTACTGCCCTTTTTTTTGTTCGATCTATTTCAGCCACAGTGAAAAATTTCCTTAAATGCCAACACAATAGATAAGCATGAAAGACTCTTCCAGTGCTAACATTCTGTGACCTATGTGATCACAGCTTCATGGCGGTGAACTCCTTAGTACTTTATCATTAATATACCAGTATGCCTGAGTTTTTTCATGCCTACATGTTTAACCTTCCCTGTTGCCTGATCCATAGTCAAATATGGAGATGTAGCTTTCTGCACAGAAGTGTATATATATAGATGGCTCTCTATATGCACATGGCATTGGCTTTCAATAAACCCATGCCGAGTGTATAAAGTGACTTCAATTTTTATCTCACTAAGTCCAATAACTTCAAGTTCTTCTTTGACTTTCTCTGTACACATCCTACAGAGTCTACCTTAAAATATCTCTTTAAGTTGTCTTGCTTTCATTCTCTCACCCCAGATTTACTGTACTACTGGTTTTTCCACCTTCATTTCTTCCTATCCCAAATGTTCAAATTTCTTGAAAAAATAACTTACTGCATAAAAGATTTTCTTAATCACTATTATTTCTTAAACAAGTGATTGTTCCTTCCTATCTGTAGAACAAAGCAAAATTTACTGCAAGGGGCCAGAAGGTGGTGTGCTGGTGAAGGTGCTGGACTCCTACACGGCTGACTGTGGTTCAAGTCCTACACCTGGTGGATTGCTTCCTCACTTTCTTTTTCTCTCTTAGTGTCTCTCTCTGGTCAAATTAAGAACTAATGATAAAGACAGATGAAATGAAATCATTTTTTAAAAAAATATTTATTTATTTAATTTCATTTGTTATAATTATTATTTTTTTTAATTTGACCAGAGAGAGAGAGAGAGAGAGAAAGGGAAAGTGAGAAAGCAAGCCACCAGGTCCAGGACTTGAACCGCAGTCAGCCATGTGGGAATCCAGCACCCTCAACCACCACGCCACCTGCCAGACCCTGAAATAATTTTTAAACGTTGCTGCAACATGTATTAAAATTTCAAATTTAGGCCCTAAATTAGACTTCCTAAGTAAGGACTAGCTAGTGACATGGTGGTTGAGACACATGGGTCCCATATGGCCAACTGCGCGGTTCAAGTCCTGGACACTGCACTATGAAAAACATACCAGGCACATGTGTGTGAGTGCCCTAAATCCTGAAGGGATTGAGAGATGGAGGATTAGAGACTGACTGCAGCCTGATTACCCCCCATAGGGGGTTGCTTTCTCATCTTCCTTCTCTCTCTTTCTCTGTCTCTCTCTAGTGAGTGCATGCATCCTCTGGCAAAAAAAAGTTTTTTAAATTTTCCTTCTTTTCCTCATAATCACCTGTGACCCGGTAGTAGAAGACCCTTTTAGACCATCAACATACTTCCATGTCCCTGCTCCTTTCCTAAGTTATTTCCTATCTTCAATATTTTTCCACAATATCAGTATCTAGAAACACACTGTTCAGTATTAAAGATCCAGCCAGATTTAATCTTCTCTGATTCATGGCAGGCTTCCTTTACCTGTGCTTTTTTTTTTTTTTGGAGAGGTTTTTGCTATAGGGCGCGTGCACTCGTCAGATAGACAGAGAGATAGAAAGTGAGAAATCACCCCCCAAGGGGGATGGCCACGCCGCAATCCCTTCTCCTCCATTCTCCTCTCGGGATCTTGGGCACACATGCACACGTGCCCAGCATGAGTTCAAGTCACCAGGTCTGGAACTCGAACCGTGGTTGACTACATGTGAGTCCAGTGACATAGCCATTACGCTAACTGCTGGTCCCTACCGGTGCTCTTAAAGTTGTTTGCATCTCACCTCTATTGTCAGACTTGCTATACTGTATCAGGGTTACCTCTCAATCATGTAACTGCTGAAGGACAAAGCCCATGTTTTGTTCTTTAATTTTCTAAATCTAGTACAATGCCTGCCGAGCACATTCCACATTGCATTAGTTATACAATGACTGTAACTATGATAGAACCTTAATATCTGGATTAATGAGAAATGTGATTGACAAAAAGAAAGGACTTACATTCTTTTAACATAATGTGAAAAGTTTCATTCTGTATTTAAACTATAGCTGAATATGAATACCGGCCTCAAACTGACCTGTCATATTTTTAAAATTTAAGTAATACCTATATTTCTTTTCTTTTCTTTTTTAATTACCAAAGAGAGATGCACAGACAGACAGAGGGAGAAAGTAGCCCTGAATGGGGTATGGTCACATCACGGTCTCTTCTGCATTTCTCCATCCTGTTGGGATTCTGGGCATGTACACACATGTGCCCAGTGTGTTTTTCAAGCTGCTGGGGCAGGGATTCAAACCATGGTCAGCCATAAGGGCTCAAGCTCCCTTTTTCATAGGTTATGGGACAGGCTCAGTAATACCTACATTTCTATATTGATTCAGTATTTTTACAGTCTATGAACCAAGGCTGAATGACATTTAAAAGTTCCATCATGTAGAAATAATCTTTTGCTTTAGCACGTCATGATGGCACATACTGTTCTTGTGCTTACTAAGCTTACTATTTGTTTATATTATACTATATGCCATTTTACCCTCAGAAAAGCAGAGTAAAAGCTTAACCTGAACATATTAATAGTAGCCTAAAAACTACAGTGGTTATGAATAATTCTTGTAATTCAGCTGTGAGATATTTTAAAGTATGCTACCTTTAGATCTGAAGTAATCTTGTGAGTTTGGGAATATACTCCATCGTGAAATCCTTATTTTGTTCATAGATTTTAAAACATTTAATTTTACTTACTATTTTTGAATTTGACCAGAGAGAGAGAGAGAGAGAGAGAGAGAGAGATAGAGAAAAGTGAGAAAGCAAGCCACCAGGTTCAGGACTTGAACTACAATTGGCCATGTTAAGATTCCCGTGCCTTCACCACCATGCCACCTGCCGGCCTCTTTTTCATGACAAATTTAAAAACTACACGTAACAATTTGTTGGTCCCAAAAGCATTTTTTAAAAATCATCTTTCCCTTCCATTAAAAATGGTTAGAGGAGGGGGGCGGGCGGGGTGAAAAAAAAAAAAGGGTTAGAGGAGGGGCCAGCAGATGGTGTAATGGTTACGCTGCTAGACTTCCACATAGTGACTGCAGTTCAAGTCCCAGACCCAGCAGCTTAAAACGCTCACCAGACATGTGTGTGTGCACACCCAAAATTCCAAGAGGAGAATGGAGGCAAGGGACTGTGGCATGGTCACACCCGCTGGATGGAGGTGATTTCTCGCCTCTGTCTTTCTCTGTTTCTCCAGCGAGCACATGCACCCTATCACAAAAATCTCTCTCCCAAAAAAAAAAAAAAAGAAAAAAAAATTTACGGGTGATCTATCCCTATCAATAAATATTCTAGTCTAATTTTCTAGCTTCTGTCACATCTCAAAGAAAATCTAGGCCTTCACATCTCTAATAATATCTAGTCCCTATACTCAGATATCTTTTATTGTAAATCTAGTAAAGGACAATACAATTTAACTTAAAAGAGTCACATAATATAAAAAAAAGTCTAGTACATTGTGCTGATATTAAAATCTGAATATAAAAGAATATAAAACTGTTTATGGGGCCAGCCTATGGCACAGTGGTTAAGAAGGCTAGATCCCACATGGCTGACTGCATGGTTTGAGTTCTGGACCGAAAGGTCTGAGAAATAAACTGGGTGTGTGTGCATGTGTGCCCAAAACCCTGATGGGAGGAGGAATGGAAAAGGGACCGTGGCACGACCATTCCCCATAGGAGTACTCTTTCTCATGTCTACTCATGCTCTCCCTGGCAAGTACACACACACTCTGGAAAAAATTTTTTTTTAATTTATTTAAGTTGGAGAAAATAAAGCAAAGTATTAACAATAGCTCTCTCTAGAATAGCTCTCTTTTTTTTAATACTTTCTTATAGCTTATAAATTTACTATTATATAAATCCATATTACTTTTATAACAGGAAAATGTCAAGTTTGCCATTTTTTTAAAAAAATATTTATTCATTATCACTATCATTATTGACTATCTCTCTCAGAAAGAGAGAGAGAGAGAGAGAGAGAGAAGGAAAATGGGAAAGCAAGCTACCGGGTCCGGGACTTGAATCACAGTCAGTCATATGGGAGTCCAGCGCCTCAACACTATGCCACCTGATGGCCCCAAGTTTGCCATTTTTTAAGTATCGCATCTCTGGTGGTTTCATATCAATATAAAAATAGTCTATTTTAAAGAATTATTTAATTTATCATTATTATTATTTTTAATTTGCTACAGGACATGTGCACTCACCAGAGAGAGAGAGAGAGAGAGAGAGAAAGTAAGAAAGTAAGCCACCAGGTCCAGGACTCAAACTGAGGTCAGCTATGTGGGAGTCTAGAGCCTTAACCACCACATCACCTGCTGGCCCATTATAAATATACTCTGATGCGAGGCACAGCTGTGGTAGCACATGCTGGTGGATGCTGGTACTCAGCAGGTTGAGGCTACGTGGAAGACTAGGGCCCAATTCCTAGCACACATTAAAAGCCAGGTATGGTGGTATGCTTCTTAAGTCTCCGCTACTCAGGAGACTGAGGAAGGAGACCACGACATAGCAAGACTCTCTCTGAAAAATAAGAATTAAAAAAATGTTTTTAAAAAATCTGGAGTCAGCGGTGGCAATGCTCTGTGAGAAGGACCCACAGGGGTTCATGTCCACAGACCTCTCTGAGTATGCTAGGTATGTGTGCACCCACAATCCAGGGCCAGCTGAAACCGAGGGTGGGTAGTGGCATCAAGACCCTCCTTGTTGGGAGGGCCTGCAGGTGGCATGGTGGTTAAGGGTGTTGGACTTCCACATGGTTGACTGCAGTTCGAGTTCTGGACCTGGCAGCTTGCTTTCTCACTTTCTCTCTCTCTCTGTCTCTCTATGCCCCTCTCTAGTCAAATTAAAATAAACAAGTAAACAAAGTTAAATAAAATATTTCTTTAAAAATATATAAATAAAAGACCCTGTTGGGGAGCTGTCTGTCTCTCCCTCTCTCTGGTTCATGGAAGAAATAAATAAATATATTTAAAGATATTCTGATGGTTACTTGTTTAAAAGGTAATATAATAAACACAATTGACTTTGCATCACTAAAAAATAAAAAATAAGTATTCTGATGGGACTAAATTTCTATATAAGAACCACTAATAACAAGATCAATGCTGGTTTCTTTTAATAAACTGAACTATTTTTCACAAATAGCACCTTTAGTAAGCTGCTTAAATCTAACCTAGTACAGGTTTATTTAAGAGCAAAGGGAATAAACAAACTAATATAATATTTACTTGTTCCTGCCCTTTCACAGAGAGCAAATATATTTTACTCAACTCTCCCAAACTCACTGTATTTTCTCATTTCTTTCCTTTTTCTGTAGTTTGCTACAGAGTATGTGCATTCTCCAAAGAGAGAGAGAGTGAGAAATCACCTTCCAAGGGAGATGGCCACTCCCCAATCCCTTCTTATCCATTCTCTTCTTGGGATTTTAGGCATGCATACACATACCTGGCATGATTTTCAAGCTGCCGGGTCTGGGACTTGAACCACAAAGCCAGCCATGAGGGATCCAGTCATCTTAAACTCCAACTGCTGGCTCCTTTTGCATTTATTAGCTGCAGTAAGATTCCTGATGGTAGCGGCCAGCAGATGGCGTAATGGTTATATCACTGGACTCCCATGTAGTAGACCATGGTTTGAGTTCTGGACCTGGTGGCTTAAAATTCACGCTGGGTGCATGTGCATGCGTGACCAAAATCCGATGAGGAGAGTGGAAAAGAAGGGATCATGGCATGGGCACCTCCTTGAGTGATGCGGTGATTTCTCGCTTTCTGTCTCTCTGTCTCTCCAGTGAGCACACACGCCCTATAGCAAAAAAATCTCAAGCTGGCAGATGGCATGGTGGTTAAGGGCACTGGACTCTCACATGGCTGGCCACAGTTTGAGTCCTGGACCCAGTGGCTTGGCTTGCTTTCTCACTTTCCCTCTCTCTCTTTCTTTCTTACTCTGTCACCCTCTGGTCAAATTTAAATAAATAAGTAGAATAAAGTTCAATAAAATAATTCTTAAAAAAAAAAATCTCTCTTAAAAAGAAAAAGATTCCTGATGGTAACACAAAAAGTACAGGCCATAAGTAAAAGGTTATTGAGAAAAAACTTCAGTGATATATTTCTTTTTAATTTTTTTTTAAAGAATTACTTTATTAAAAAGAAAGAAAGAAAGAAAGAAAGAAAAGAAAAGGGACCAGCAGTTAGTGTAATGGCTATGTTGCTGGACTCCCATGGAGTCAACTGCGGTTCGAGTCCTGGACCTGGTGGCTTAAACTCACGCCGGGCACGCGTGCGTGCATGCCCAAGATCCTGAGAGGAGAATGGAGGAGAAGTGATTGCAGCATGGCCATCCCCCCCAGGGGGTGATTTCTCACTTTCTGTCTCTCTCTGTCTTTCTGGCGAGCACACGTGACCTATAGTAAAAACCTCTCCAAAAAACCTCTTTTATTTAACTTTATTTATATATATTTTTAAAATTTTGGCAGTGTGTGTGTGGGGGTGGGGTGGGGTGGGAGGAGTGAGAAAGTCAGCCACCAGGCCTGGGATTTGAACTGTAGTTGGCCATGAGAGGGTCCAGAGCCCTTAACCACCATGCTAACTGCTAGCCCCTCGGAGACATATTTCAAACTGAATAGATTTTCATATTAAAATTCACTGTAGGGCTGGCCCCACACTGCAGTGTTTAAGCTCTGTGCATTAGGAGCCAGATCCCACATGGCTGACTGTAGTCTTAGTACCAGCCTTGGTACCTAGTACCAGCCTTGGCTCGCAAAACATGCCAGGCACATGTGCCCAGAATCCTGACAGGAAGGAGAAAGGGGAGGGAAAGGAGAAATGGAAGAGAAAGTACTGTGGCATGACCATGTCCCATTGAGAGGTGTTTTATCTTCCTCCCTCCCTAGGTCCCTCTCTGGCAAACACATGCACACTGGCAATTAAAAAAAAAAAAAAGAAATTGTGGGGCCAGCAAGTGTCGAGAAGGTTCAGGTGCTGGATTCCCACATGGCTGATCATAGTTCGAGTCCTAGACCCCAGGGCTTAAAAATCAAGGCCAGCAAATGACTTGGTGGTTAAGGACACTGGACTCCCATATGATCTACTGCAGTTTGAATTCTGGACCTGGCAGCTTGCTTTCTCACTTTCCCTCTCTCTCTTCTCACTCTGTCTCTTCTGGTCAAATTAAAATAAATAAATAAAGTTAAATAAAAAATAATTCTCTAAAATAAAAATAATTAATTGAACTTAAAAAAAAAAGAAAGAAAGAAAGAAAGAAAGAAAGAAAGAAAGAAAGAAAGAAAGAAAGAAAGAAAGAAAGAAAGAAAATCACACTGGGCACCTGTGCATGCATACCCAAAATCCTGAGAGAAGTATGTAGGAGAAGAGACTGTGGCATGGCCATCCCTCCCCTCTGCCATCCCCTAAAGTGAGTGGCTGAAGAGTTTAGCAGAAGTCTTTCCTAGTTCTGCTTTGTTTACCCTAATTATGCTCACCTGCCTCCTGGCCATCAACAGGAAAATAAAGGATAGTAGCAATTACTGGATGACAAGGATGAAATTAACAAGACTAGCCTAATGCAGTGCCAAAGTCTGTTTTTATGAAATACCAAAATAAAACACATTCAAAATTCTTAATAAGGGGGGAAAAAGAATGCTTAAGCTGAGGATCTTGTCTTTTTTTCTTCTTTTTTTAAAGAGAGGGTCTCACTATATTGTGATCCTCCTGCCTCAGTCTCCAAGTAGTTGGGACTACAACACAACTGGCTGTTTAAGGTGGGCCAGGAATTAACACAGGCTTCCCATGGGGCCTCAGCCTGCGGAGTAGAATATCAACCAGCATGTGTTACTGTGGTTGGGCCTCTTGGTTTTGTTTAAAAAGAAACTTCAAAGAAAGAATATTTTTTTCTAGAAATTCCTCAAGTTACTGAAAATAACAAACTCATCCCTTCCATGTCCCATGAAATATTATGTGGTAGTGGAAATAAAATTTAAACAAATGTATGCATATTAAGAGGGTAAAATAATTCATTTTAGCAATGCAAGTCAGATGCACAATCTAATAATTAAATCTATGAAATATTTTTCTTTCTTTCTTTTTTTGGAGAGGTTTTTGCTATAGGGCGTGTGAGCTCGCCAGAAAGAGAGAGAGACAGAGAGACAAAAAGCGAGAAATCACCCCCCGGGGGGATGGCCATGCTGCAATCCCTTTTCCCCCATTCTCCTCTCGGGATCTTGGGCATGCACGCACACACACCCAGCGTGAGTTTAAGCTGCCGAGTCCAGGACTCGAACCGTAGTCGACTACATGGGAGTAGAGTGACATAGCCATTACGCTAACTGCTGGTCCCCAAATCTATGAAATATTAACATGGATATGGTCACATCTGTTTCATAATACAAAACAAGTAATAAAAAGGGCACTAACCTATGAATACAACAATTACTTTTTTAAAAAAAAACAAAGCATATATACAAATACTTATGCTAGTATATCCACACAAGAAGAATTGTTAAAGAGAATAAGGGAATTTTAAGTACTTTGGTAATCTCACAGAAAGTGCTAATTATTTGATTAAAAAACAAACAAAAACCCAACGAAATTCTAAAGACCAAGCTCAAACTAAAAATAATCAGGTATATTCATTTTGTTAGCCTAACACAATATAAGTTATAAAATTATTTTTATTAAATTTTTCCGCTTTATTCATGACAGGGCAAGCGCACAAACCTAAGAGTAAGAGAGAGCGAGAGAAGAACACCCTCCACAGGGTCTATCATGCAGTGATCCCCTTCTTCCAGTCCTCCAGCAGATCTGGGCACTTGTGCAAGGGCCTGGTATGTTGTGGGCAGACTGGGTGGGGATTCAAACCATGGTCACCACATGTGATGAGCTTCTCTTGACCAACATATTACTACTGCACCATGGAGCCAGCCCTAGAATTATTCTTAATATTTAAAAAAGTATTCACCAAAGTGCAAGATGTTTAAGTCAAAGAACAAAAGGAGCCTGTTAAACTAGAGTGGTATCAGAAAATCCCACTAACAGCCTGCCTTTATTTCCCAATCATATGCTTCCCAATGTGTTCTAAAGAGCATTATGACTAGGAAAAGAACGTTGAGTTCATGTATCTAGTTTTATTTCCAACTAACCTAAGTAATTCTTCTTTATCTAAGAAAACCAGCTAGGAGAATTAAAACAAAAAACCAAAATGGACAATTTCTGAATTACTGAGTCTTTAGGGGTGAAATACAAATAAACAGGAGCTTCAGTTGCATGAGGGTAGTATGAATGAGAGGAAAAAGTCTGGCTCCTTGTGATATCTCTGCGTTTCCAATCCTTTCTGCTGTCATTTCTATGTGTGTCTTATCCTATTTTTAATTTTATGCACAAAATCAAAGTTTATTCATTTCTATTTTGAACAGTTTCCCTAAATTTACCTCTATCTAGCAATATGCTATCAAATACAGTGGAAGATAGGATCCAAGGCACAATTTCTAAGTTCAAGGAGCTCACAATATGGGTTAAAAGACTGAAATCTACCTATACACACACTAATGCCAAACTAGCAAGCACTATAAGGTAACATACAGTATATACCATGTAAGTGGACACATATTCCTCTGGGAGTTCCAACACAGAAGAGTGGTGTAGGTGAAAGAGACAAAGAGGGAGAAAGTTAGAAAGAAATAGTAGAATTTTTGTGAGTGGATTTATATAAGCAGGGAGGTAGGGAACATTCTAGATCACAACAACAAATGGAGTGAGAATAAGACAAAGAAAATATGTATATGGCACACAGTTCAGTGTTAGGCAATATGAAAACACTTTAAGAGAGGAGGATTTGTATTTCTTTTTTTTTTTCCTATCCCTAATATATCTGCAAGGTATAATGTTTTTCTGTAATTAACAGTAGCAGCGAGCAGATGTAAAGATTTTCACATATGAAAGTCATGATACTAAAATTAATTTAGAAATAAAAGCAAGAGAGAGAGAGGATGGGGTAAGCACTTATGACCTGATTTTACATTTTAGATGTTAGGTGATAAGGGTGGCAGTAGCGAAAAAAGAAAAACACTGATAAAAATAGGAAAGTTCAATCTTGATGCCATTTTTTTTCAACAAGAGCATTTTAGACATATTGACTCTGAAATGACAAGCACCGAAATGGTTAACTTGAGATGTGGGGCTAGAACACAAGAGAGGTAAGAGCTTAATAAACATTTGGGAGTCATGAGCTTACGATGACAGGAAGTATGGAGAAGGAAGGAAAGAAGGGGAGACGAAAGACACACAATCTGTCCATCTGTCCCTGGCAAAGGCAACAGAACCAAAGAGTCAGAGAGGTGGGAAAATATCTAGGTGAGTACAACCTAAGAAGGCAGTAAATAATACAGGGAGGACCAACAGTTTGGCCTTAAGATTATTGCTGGCCCTGGGGAGAAAAACAGAAAGGACAGGAAGCGGGGAAATGGTCACACAAAGCAATGAAAGAGAAAAGTAGGTTGGCAGCTCAAGTGGAAGCAATAAACACCCCCCGTCACTCGCTCACTCACACAAACACTCTCTCTCTCTTTGTAAAACACATTTTCAAAATGGGGATTCTTATGGGCAGAGAGTCTTAGGTAAAAAACAGAAGTCAGATATGAAAGTGCTTGAAGATGAACAGAGGTATATAAAAAGAGATGACTAAAGGGTGTAGAATAATCAAACTAATCACAACATTTACTGAATATTGGGTTGTCAGAAAAGTCATGATGCATTTCTACACAGAAAAAATAAGTCAAGACTTTTTGACAACCGATACTTACTGGGTTTCAGTCACTCTGTGAGGCACTTTACTTGCCTTACCTCGTATTATTATTCTATCGACTCCCAACTGTTTGGTGTTTTCATTATCCCACGTTACAGAAGAAAAAACTAAATTACTAACTTAGGATCACAAACCTAGAAAATGGCAGAGCCAGGAACTGAATTCAAGTTTATAAGATACTAAACTTTTGCCATAAACCTAATTTTTCTATAAGCACACATATGAAGGTGAATCCCTAAATATTTGTTGACTAGTCAGAAAAGTTTAGTAAGATTGTACATAGGCAGTTTAAGGTAGGAAAGAATGAGTCTACATTCTCCTCCAAAATTAAAAAAAAAAAAACAACCCACACCATAAACATTTATGATAAAATGGCCTGTCACAATACAATTGTTTCCCCTTGGAATTGAATAATATAGGGCCTAAATTTTCCACAGGACTTGATAATCTAATAGTTTATCTCATACAGGCTAACAGTGATCATCTCACAAAATAAATTTTGAACTCCTTTCTTGGAAAAAAATCTTGAACTGAAAGTTTTTTAGATGGTTGTTCATTGGAATACAGACAGGAAAAAAAAAACATTTAGGAATTAAATATGTAGGTCTTCAACTTTTAACTGAATTTCGGAGACTATAGAAATACAAAACAAAACCAAAAAAACACTTAAATCCTTTCTGGCTTTGAAAATTTGGTTTCTATGCTTGAGATATGAGCTTATGTAATCACTATTTACTAATATGGAGATATACAAGAATAATCAGAAAAGTCAAGTTTGGAGTAAATACTCAATGGTAGGTCCCAATTCCCTTACTTCTTTTCTCCAGCATCTTCATTTTGGCATTTCTTAATTAGTACCTCCATTAGAGAGCAGAGTCAGAAAGATGCAGTGAGGTATACTTTCTTTGATTCTGTTATTTATTAATACCTCTAACAAATTTCCTCTTGATAGAGAAACTTAAAAATAAGTACTAAGAATTGGAATGAGTTACAAATTTAATTATCCAGGTTATTTCTAGTCTGTGCCTTATTACCAATGGAATTTTATCATTATTTATTTATTTATTATTACCAATCAGGATTTTCTCAATAGGTAATAAACTCTACTTATTATCACTTTTGGTACACTGTTTTGAGCTTCAAAAAAACTGAAAAAGATGACTAGAGTGAAGAATTTTAATTTTCTGTACATGTCGATTATGCATGTCATTCCTAAACTAGTGTCTCGTTATAATGCATAATACAGAGATACCTGTATTGGGGTGGAATGAGTAATGAATCTACTAATCAGAGCTTTAATTACTCCAGTGATCTTTTTCCATTAATTTAAATTCATTACTACCTGGTCTATCCTAATAATGCTCCAAGATACCCTATACTTATAGCACCCTATGCAGAAAAATTCAATAATCTGAACTTCCTGTGCCAAACGTATTTTTTTGATTTCTCATAAGAATAATATGAGACAATGCAAGTAAAGTGCCCCACAGAGTAACTGATAACTGGTGAGAAGTTGGTAACTGTTATGATTATGTTCATTAGGTTAAACATAAACCTATCACCTCAAAATAAGGATAAGCAAATCACCGAGAAATCACTGACAACAAAACCTGTAATTTTAAGAAACCAAATATTCAAAGATAATCCACTTGACCTGAAAGGAATAATGTAAATTTTAGGGCTCTTCTAAACTGGCTATGTAAATTTATATCCTCAAAAGATGCAGCAGGGAAAAACCAACAGGTCGATATTTTCAAACAAAATATCATCTATGACAAGACCTACGTACTTTAAAACAGTAGCTGGCTAAATTTAGAAGCTCAATTTAGAATTCATTAGTAACTATATTTCTTCAGATTGAGAAAACCTTTGTAGATTATTTTATCTATTATTTTATCTTATTAAACATCTTAAAATATTTTCAGCAATAACTACTTAAGTCTGTGACTCTTTTACTATTCTTAAGAAGCTCAAAAATTGCACAAAAATAATGTAATTCAGGTGAGTTACCCTCCTACCACCATGCAATCTCACTGCCAGAAAGAGAAATATATTAGTGTTTATCTCCTTACCTTCCTATTCCCTTTAAGAAAATTCTAGTAAATATAATAAATAATTTCTCAGAGAACTTACTTCCAACAAGAAGTCTCTCTGGCTTCTCAACCCTTCAGTAAATCAGCTTCCCCACCCTAGCATAGTCCAGTAGACAGACAATCTCTAAAGAATATCTCACGTCAAAACAAAACAATGACTCTAACATTTAGAGCTTTCACCTACTCAAAACTATTAGGACAAAAAGGGAAATCCAACATACCAGTAATGCATTAAGAAATGCCCATCCATGATCTCTTACTAACAATTGCAACCAGTGCTTCCACATCCAACCTCCTGTATGTGCAAGTGTAGCATTCAGGAAACGGTCCCCCAATAACATGGCCACATGCACTGCTTACTGCTCTAAATGAAACACTGCTCAATGTTATGTATTTTTAATATGTGAAACACCCGTTTGTATAATTTCCCCCAAATAAGCTGAGGTTTTATGATCTTTTCTATTTGTAAAATAAAACTACTTAATACAACATTTAGTGAAAATGAATTAAACCTCTTTATGCCAAAGTTTGAGATATCCTGGCTACTAAGCTATTAATAAAATGCTATTTTAGATTGTTCTGTATCATCTCCTACCCTACTACTGTTATGAGAAACAGTCCTTTAACATACTAAATGATCTCCAGCTAAGGAAATTTCACATGCATGAAAAAGCAATTTGGTTTTTCATGAAGATGATGATGACATGATCTCACTTAATTTTACTAGTGTTAATATTCACACTGCAAGTCATTCAAACTTACCTTTCACGACATAATATGCAACTAAGTACCATTTAAAAAACTAGAAAATCTACACTCAAAAATACTGCTTTCTCACTGCAGTATAATCTTTGCAGGCCAGAATTCAAAGCAAAAATAACCATTTTGGAAAAGATAAACATTTAAAGCACATAAATATCAGGTATTCCTTTGACTTAATATCACTCCATCAAATAGCAAAAAATCCTATATATTTATAATGACCCTAAATAAGAAATGGAATGCTGAATATATAGTTTACTTACTTGAACCTCGCTTGTCCTCTGTTTGATAGTATCTTCTTTCTCCTTAAGGTCCTGTTCCACATTATTCTTTTCCCTAGAAGACCAGCAAACAATGCAAGAATATTTGAGAACATCAGCTACAGCTGGTATGGTTATCCATCCTCCTAATCCTGAATCGCTTTTTAAATACATAGTGAAACATTCAATTTTTAAGTGAAGGGCAGATTTTTCTACCCTCTTTTAATTATTTATGGAATAGAAATCAATATAAGCTCTGTTTGTAAAAAAAAAAAATCGCTTTCTCACTAAAATGTGGTGAAAAGAGAATAGATTAAAAAAGGAAGAGGAGAAAAATAATCAATGAAATGCTAAGGTTTCACTGATCTCACTGTTGCTATGGAAATACTGCCCAATGAAAACTGCTGGTGAAGAAAAGGAGGAGTTGCATCAGCTTTGTAAGCTTAACCCTTAAGTATCACTGTCAAATTAAATGAAAATGGCTAATAGAAATGGTCAACAATATTAAGGAAAAAGATATTTACTAAAGTGTTAATTTCCCCTTAAATCACTGGTATGCATCATTTTTAGAATGAGATAACAGGGGAAAAGGATAAAACTGTAAATACACAATTTGCCCTATTAAATACCACACTGGCTCTAAAAATCTATTTTAGGGCCACATATCAAATTCGATTGACTAAATAGATAAAACAATGTATAGTAAGTAAAAGAAAAAAAATAATTGAAGCAGTATTTATTTCTTCTACTGTTCAAATTAAACATGCTGGGAACCACTTTTACTTTGAAACATCATTACCCAAATTTTTATATGCTTCTACTAGAGTTGGGTTCCTATGAATGAATACCAAGTAACCTCAGATCCAGAATTACAAAATAAAGCTATTTCTTTTGATGCAACAAATTAACTGCCCATTTATACTGAAACCACACACTCACTTCTCTTTACTTTCTTTCCTACAAAAATGAGAGAAAAAAACTATAGGATTCTGCAGCAATATATTTTTGGGATGAAGAGAAAAGTAAAAGAAGGCAACATGGAGAAGGGAGGACAGAATTTAAGAATTCCTCCAAACTAGTATTGCAGAGTTATTCCTTAGAGCTTCATGACTGTTTTTCAGTCTCCATTCTAGATGTATGTAAGCTTAGGCTCCATTTAGCTCTAGCATAAAAGTGAGAAAATTAAACTACAGGAGATACTTAAGGGACAACTCTGCAGGCTTCATTTCTATTTCTCACCTTTATGAAGTAAGATTTTTAATGTGAACAAAGATCAACTGTTGGGGCATGTAGGCACAATGTTATGATTCGTATGGAAGAAAAACAGCAAGTGAATGAAGCTATTTGCATACCATTACTTTTAGAGATACCTGACATGGCCAAAGAACTCACTAACCGTTTGTCAGATGGGTTGCAATGTGGGTCCTGGAGATTTTAACCAGTCCTTTACCACATGAATCACTGTTGCAGCCCGTTCCTTCCATACCTTAATCTATTTATTATGCAAAGGTGACCCCCCCACCTCCAAGTCTTATTGAATTATGTAAAATCAAAAACAGAAAAGCACAAGGGGAAAAAATCTGAAAAATACCCCACAAATTCTGCAACCTCAATCCTGGAAATTTTTTTTCTTTCCTCCTTATGTGAGCAGATGAGTGTTTTCGGTCCTGCTGCAGCATGTCAGAGATGTCACATGAAAATCTACCCCTTCCCCCCATCTCAAATCCTCCGAGGCATTCCACATTAGGTCAGTATCAATTCAGCTCCTTGATAACAGAAATATTGTAGAAAATATTACACAGTATCATGTGGCAGATGCATATACCTATAAGCATGTTTATACTAATTCTTTCTGCTCTGATGTTAATTTGAAAAGTGTCTGCTAGACGATCAACTGTGTATGCAAGAAAATAGGTTTGCAAGGAGACTGTGAGCTGACTTAAAGTAGCCAACACAGAAGAATGGGAGGACAAAGGAAAGTAGCTCAGTTGGTAAAAAAAGAAAAACAGGATTACAAAGGACTCTCAGCTCTAACTAGCAAATAGTCTATGGGTAAAATGGAGGAAGCTTGAAGAGCACACATTTCTCTCATAAATGGGGGTTATTAGGGGTGGTAATATCTCCAAACAGATCCTAAAGGCCATTCCCAACTAAATATTGGGGATCTCTAAACATTATTTCTACTTAGTGCACAGATCAATTAAATTTAACTTTTGATTCATGTTTATCTAGTAAAAGTCTGATCTCATGATAATTCCTTTTACTATCAATACCAAGAATAGGGCCCAGCAGTTGGCATGGTGGTTAAGGGCTCTGGACTCCCACATGGTAGACCGCAGTGCAAGTCCAGACCTGACAGCTTGTGTTCTCACTCCTCCCCTCGCTCTGTCCTTCTCTGGTCAAATTAAAATAAGTAAATAAATAAAGTTAAAAACAACACTGGGAACCAGCAGTTAGCGTAATGGCGATGTCGCTGGATTCCCACGTAGTCGACCGCGGTTCGTGTCCCGGACCCGGTGGCTTAAAACTCACGCCGGGCGCGTGTGCGTGTGTGCCCAAGATCCCGCGAGGAGAATGGAGGAGAAGGGATTGCGGCGTGGCCATCCCCCCTGGGGGGTGATTTCTCGCTTTCTGTCTCTATGTCTCTCTTTGTCTGGCGAGCGCACGCGCCCTACAGTGAAAATCTCTCAAAAAAAAACAACACAAAACAAAAAAACAAGTATATAAAGTATTAAACAGAAAACTTTAAAAAATTAAATGTTCAGTTATATCATTCTTTATAAAATATAATTAGGACTCAAAACCTGTCCTATTCATAAGACTAAAAAATCAAATAATATTCTCATTCACTTAGATTACAACTTTAGAGATATCAAATTGTTATTTTGTTGTCTTATAATCAATGGCTCTTAACTTTTCTAACTACCTTTCTCATTTCAGGCAAGTAAAAGCAACTAAACATATACTTAGATGCCCAGATTATGTTTGGCAATGTAGACATTATGTGTACTTTTCTACAGGTGATGGATATATAAACAATACAGAGCATTCTATTTCATATACATAATTTTTAAATTACTAATAAAATTACAATAAAAGTATTTTTATGTAGTTTCCCAAGAAGCCCACCACCAATATATGTGGATATGACACATGAAAGACATATATATTAATAATAAAAAAAAGTGTGTGAGCATTTTATTCAAATCACCACTCATCTTGAATATCATGACAGGAATACTGCCTTTACAAACTTAGTTATTTCCAAAAAGGAGAAAGAAATTATCCTATTTACCCTCTGTTTTAGACTGTCTATCTGGCCCTATTTACTTCCAAGATGCTTGTAAAGTCGAGAAATCCACAGGACTAGAGCTCCCTGGTGTTCCAAAGGCTAACAGAACCTAATATCTACAAAGTCCAAGGAAAGGAAAGAAAGGAGAGCCCAAATCAAAGAGCAAACCCTAAACAAGGCTTTTAGATGTCAAAGGTTGGTAACTACATAAAACTGATATGAAATAATCAAAAGCTATTCACAAAAATAGTTACTCTATAGAACTTTGAGGCTCTGTAATTCACTAGTTTTCCCAGGGTCTGTTTACAGGGAGAATGGAGTGAGCTACCTGTCTTAACTTTGCTACAAAAGTTCAATACAATCACAGAAACAGGATTAAATCACCTTCAAAGCCCTTCCCAGATAAGCAGTTTTTCAACTGCTTTTTTCTGAATATAAGCATCCATTGCTTTCTAACCAGAAAACAATATAAGCTAGAAAGCTTTTATTATAAATTAAAAAGCAATGGAAATTCGTGAAGCTGAATTTCTCAATCCTGTGGCTTAATTAACCATAAAAATGCTATTATTAAGTAGTTTAACTCCCAATCTCTCTTCCAAGCAAATAAGAAAAAGCATGCTATTCTCATTATGTAGTCTTCGATAAGGCACTTGGGTCTCACAGAGAGCAAGGAAATGGAACAAAAACTTGGGAGACCTAGGTTCCATTCTGGCTGTACTGTGAACAGTTTTTTTGACTGCTCAGATGGTCTAACCTTTCAGAGCTCTAGTCTTATTTTTCATATGCAAATGATAATGTTGTCACCATATTAGGATTTGCAAGGCAAAATGTACAAGAAATTATGGGTCATCACTAAGTGCCTAAATATTGGGTCATCAGAATCTAAGTCAAGATGCACTGTTACGTAGAAAAAGAGGGGGCCAGCAGGTGGCGTAGTGGTTAAGGCACTGGACTCTCACATGGATGACCACGGTTCAAGTCCCAGACCTGGTGGCTTGCTTTCTAATATTCCCTCTCTCTGTCTCTCTCTGGCCAAATTAAATAATCACAATGATGAATAAAATAAAATAATTGTTCAAACAAAAAGGGAAAAACATAGAAAAATATGTCATGAGTTTTCCAATGACCCAATACTAACATTACCGAGAATTTTAAAGTAACGATGGAGTAATTTTTACATTTGTTAAGAGAAATTATGGGTTACAAAAAAGGTTAAAGAGCCAGCTCATAGTGCAGCAGTCAGGTACTGCACAGAGGAAGCCAGATAATACAGGGCCGACCAAGGTTTGAGTCCATCTGGCCAACTTGAAAAACACACAAGGAACATCTGCACATGCCCAGGATCCTGACAGGATGGAGAACTGGTAGAAAAAGAACTGTGGTGTGGCTAGCCCGTTTGGGGATATTCACTCTCTCCCTCATGCACATATATGTGCCCTCTTGCATAAAAACAAAACAAAAGACCAGAAAACATTAATGTAATATAGATGTAGAATATATAATACAATCACTAAAATCTTTCCAAAAATCTTGTCAAAAAATCATTGAAAATAATCTATTGTCTGCCTTTAGAAACCTATTACATGGTTTTAACAAAACAAAAACAAAGACAAAAACAAAACATGGATTTTAGATTTTTAAAAAGTAGTTCCAGAATTAAAATACTGGCTCTATCACAAATCATCCTTTGTGGTGGTTAAGACACTGGATCCCACACAGCTGACTCTACATTTTGAGTCTTGGACTGGCATCTTGGAAAACATACCAGGCATCTGTACATCTGTACCCAAAATCCCAAGAGGACAATGGAGAAGGGAATGTAACATGATCATCCCTCTGGGAGGTGATTTCTCACTTCTCCACTCACTGGTGAGCACATGGCACCCTGTGGCAAAAATCTAAAAACAAAACAAGAAACAAACCCAAAATCTGTGGTAACAGCTAACTGTCCTAACCCTCCATTCTTTTAGGGTCAGCAATGCCTTTAGGAAACT
>NW_006159682.1:866884-885138 GCF_000334495.1 Tupaia belangeri chinensis | reverse complement strand
CATCTAAAGTCTGTCTACCCATCGAGTTCAAAGAGAATATGCCACCTCTTTATAGACTCTACTCTTTGCAATGACTGGCCAAGGTTAGGCTCCTGACCAAAGTTTACCCAATCAGATCCAGTCATAGAACCCCACCACAAAAATCAGTGATTATTAATTCAAGAATGGACCCATGACCAAAGCCATGATAATTAATATCTTTAACTTTTATTTGGAACTAATTAACAAGTACTATTTTTTTTTTTTGAGAAAGATTTTTGCCATAGGGCTCTCACTGGAGAGACAGAGACAGACAGAGAGATAGAAAGCAAGAAATCAACCCCCACGGGACATGGTCACACTGTAATCCTTTCTCTTTCATTTTCCTTTTGCAATTTTAGGCACGCACGCACACATGCCCAGCGTGAGTTTCAAGCTCCCGGATCTGGGACTCAAACCACACAGATGACTACGTGGGAGTCCAGAAATGTAACCATTACACCATCTGCTGGTCCCAAGAAGCACTATTTTTTAAAATTATTTATTTTATTTTATTTATTATTAGCATCATTTTAAAAGTTCCTGTAAGACACATGCACTCATCAGAGAGAGAGAGAGAGAGAGAGAGAGAGAGAGAGAGCGAGAGAGAGAGCGAGAGCGAGCAAACAGCCAAGTCTGGGACTTGAAATGCAATCAGCTATATGGGAGTCCAGTGCCCTAACCAGCATGCCACCTGCTGGCCCCTAAAAAGTACTATTACCAGTATCGTATATTCTACTACTCCTACTATTAAATTACAGAAGCTAGCATTCATTAAGCGTGTATGTGATAAGCACTTTATATGGGTGTTTTCATTCGTTTTCAAGAAAAAGCAATCCTATAAAATGATATAGGTGGGCAAATATGTCCAGGTGCTGCTGGCACCTGTTATTGTCTCTGCTTAAAGAATACAGACAGGTGTACCTCACTTTATTGTGCTTCACAGATACTGTGTCTTTTACAGATTGAAAGTCTATGGTAACACTGCATCGAACAAGTCTATCAGAATTATTTTTTCAACAGCATATATTCACTTTATGTCTCTGTGTCCCATTTTGATAATTCTCACAATATGTCAAACTTTTCATTATTATTGTTATGTGTGATCTGTGATAAGTGACTGTTGATATTACAATTATAATGTGTTTGGGGATGTCATGAACCACACCAACATAAGATGATGAACTTATAATGTGTTTCAACTGCTCCACTGGCTAGTCATTCCATTGTCATTCTTCCTCTCCTCAGGCCTCTCTCTCTCTATTCCCTGAGACACAAAAATATTGAAATTAGACTAATAATCCTATAATAGCCTCTTAAGTAAGTGAAGAATCATACGTTTCTCACTCTAAATCAAAAGCTAGAAATGACTAAGCTTGGTGAGGAAGGTCATGTTGAAAGCTGAGATAGGCTCAAAGGTAGGCCTCTTGCTCCAGTTTTAAGCTGTGAATAAAAAGGAAAGTTCTTGAAAAAATTAAGAATGGTGGTTCAGCGAACACCTAAATGATAAGAAAGTGAAGTGGTATTAATACGATATAAAGAAAGTTTTATAGATTATAAAAGATCAAACCACCTTAAGCCAAAGCCTATTCTAGACCAAGGCCTTAATTCTCTTCTATAAAAGCTCAGGGAGATGAGGAAGTTGCACCAGAAAAGTCTGAGGGTTGTAGAGGGAGGTTTATAGAAGCTGTTTTTACAACATAAAACTGCACAGGGAAGCAACAAGTGCTAATGTAGAAGTTGTAACAAGTTACCCAGAAGAGTGAACTAAGATCATTGATAAAGGTAACTACAATAAAAAACAGGCTGTCAATGTAGACAAAGCAAGGCTTTTACTGGAAGAAGATATCATCTAGAACTTTCATAGAAAGGAGAAGTCAATGTCTGGCTTCAAAGCTTCAAAGAACAGGTTAACTCTCCTGCTAGGGACTAATGTAGCTGGTGACTTTAAGTTGAAGCCAATGGTCATTTATCGTTCTGAAAATCATAGAGTCCTTAAGAATTATGTTAAATCTGTTTCCTGTGCTCTACAAATGGAACAACAAAGTCTACATAACAGCTTATCTGTTTATAGCACTGTTGAGACCCACTGTTAAGAAATCTGGGGACCAGCAGTTAGCGTAATTGCTATGTCGCTGGACAACCATGTAGTCGACACGGTTCAAGTCCTGGACCCGGTGGCTTAAAACTCACGCTGGGCATGTGTGTGTGTGTGTGCCCAAGATCCCAAGAGGAGAATGGAGGAGAAGGGATTGAGGCATGGCCACCTCCCTGGGGGGTGATTTCTCACTTTCTGTCTCTGTCTGTCTGGCAAGCACATGTGCCCTATGGCAAAAACTTCTCCAAAAAAAAGAAAAGAAATCTGGATGTCAGAAAAGTCATAACATATCTTTCTATGCAAAAATGTGTCATGATTTTTCCAACAACCTAATACCTTTCAAAATATTACTGCTCATTGACAATGCACCTGGTCAAAAGTGCTGATGGGGCTGTATAGGCAATGACTGTTGTTTTCATGCCTGTTAACACATAACCATTCTGCAGCTCATGAATAAGGAGTCATTTTGACTTTCAAGTCTTATTTAAGAAATCATACTATAATGTTATAGCTGCCACAGATTCTTTTGACAGCTGTGGACAAAATAAATTTAAAATCTTCTGGAAAGGATTTATCATTCTAGATGCCATTGAGAACACTCACAATGCACGGGAGGAGGTCAAAATAGTGACATGAACAGGTGTTTAGGGGAAGTTGATCCCAACACTCAGAGATGATTTTGAGGGTCTCAGGACTCCAGTAGGGAAGAGACTGTGGATGTGGTAGGGATAGCAAAAGAACTAGCATTCAAACAGGAGCCTGAAGATGTGAATGAATTGCAGTACTCTTACGATAAAATTCGGATGAGTTGTTTCTTATGGATGAGCAAAGAAAGTAGTTTCTTGAGATGGAATCTACTCTTGGAAAGGATACAGTGAACACTGTTGACATAATAACAAAGGACTTAGAATATTACATAAACTAGGTTGATAAAGCAGTGGCAGGGTTTGAGAGGATTGAGTCCAAGTCTATTGTGAATAAAATGCTATCAAATAGCATCACATACTACAGGGAAATCATTTGTGAGAAAAAAAACCCAACAAACAAAAAAAAACAGTGGATGGATATGGCAAACTGCATTGTTGTCTTATTTTTAAAAACTGCCATTGCCATCCCAATCTTCAGCACCTACCACTCTGATCAGTTAACAGACATCAAGATGGAAGGAAGACCCTTTACCAATAAAAATATTATGACTAGCTGAAGGTTTAGCGATTGTTTTTAGCAGTATTTTTGAAGGAATGAACATTTTTAAAGATATAACGTTACTGCACACTTAAAGGACTACTGTACAGTATAAACATAACTTTTATATGCACTAGAAAGTCTTTTTTTGTCTGACCCACTTATTGCAATATTCATTTCACTGCAGTAGGCTGGAATCTAACTTCAATATCTCTGAGGTATGACTATAATAAAATTTTCATACAAAGAAGCTGAGGCAAAAGAACCTGAGTCTTAGTAGAGCTTAGGCCCTGGATCCTACCACCTTCTGTGACAGTTTACTGTGCATAATAATTTGACCAGGCCACAGTAACTAAATACTTGGACAAATTTCAGCTTAGAAGTTGATATGGAGGTATTCCTGGGGGTGAGATAAATATTTAAATCAGTAGACTTTGTGTAAATCACATTACCCTCCATAATGCAGCCATCTACATCTCATCTGATCTGTTGAAGGATATCAGAGAAAAAGACTGACATCTCTGAAAGAAGAGGGAATTCTGTCCCCAGAGTCCCCCTGGATTTAAGTTAACTCTGCCCTAGGTCTCCAGCCAGCCCACTGGTCCTACAGATTTCAGATACAATTGTGTAAGCAAATTCCTTAAAATAAATCTCTCTCTCTCTCCCTGCTCCCTCTATATATAGATACCTGTATCTACATCCTATTGGTTTTGTTTCTTTGGAGGACTCTGACTAACACACCTCCCACTTATACCCTCATTCTTCCATTATATGGAATAATCAAATTCTTTTTGCCTAAATCAGTTCCACTTAGGTATGTCATTTCATCTTGTTTAAGCTTCAGTTTTCCTCTCTTGAAGAATGATGATAAAACCTGTATCTCACGGGAACCAGCAGTTAGCATAATGGCTATGTCGCTGGACTCCCACGTAGTCGACCGTAGCTCGTGTCCCGGACCCGGTGGCTTAAAACTCACACCAGGCGCGTGAGCGTGCATGCCCAAGATCCCAAGAGGAGAATGGAGGAGAAGGGACTGCGGTGTGACCATCCCCCCTGGGGGGTGATTTCTCGCTTTCTGTCTCTATATCTCTCTCTGTCTGTCTGGCGAGCGCATGTGCCCTATAGCGAAAACCTCTCAAAAAACAAACAAAAACCCCTCTATCTCACAATTGCAGAGATTAAATAATTTATGCCAATGCATATAATATATAGCAGATACTAAATAAAAAGTTAAACAATACACTGAAAATAATATCTACTTTATATACCATTTATGGGCTTAATGTAAAGAGTGAATAAAAAAAAATACAACAGAACATAATGTAACCCCATGCAACTTTAAGACCTACAGAGATTCAACTGATATACTGAATCTTATTATATACTTGTCACTGTGCCATATATATAAATTTAATTTACATATATGTGTGTGTGTGTATACAAATTTGCTATAGGATACATGTACTTCCTAGAAAGAGAAAAGTAAGAAAGTATGCTCTAGGAGGGATGGCCATGCTGCAATCTCTTCTCCATTCTTCTCTCAGGATTTTGGGGATGCATGTACACGTACCAACATGTTTTCTAAGCTGCTGGGTCTAGGACTCAAATGTGCAGTTGGCCACGTGGCATCTAGCCTTAACTACCATGCTGCTGGTTGGCCCAGTGTGCTGTATTTTAAGAATACATAAAATAGTGAGATGGGCATCTGTCATTAAAAAGCTCTCACTTCAGTTTATGTGCACACTCATTTCGTGTAAGGGGTTATGGAAGAGAATATAAAGAGCTAATTACAAGGCAGTGCATGGGGGCCATAACAGGTAAGCACAAGGTACTGTGAGAGCACAGAAGATGCCTAGAGAGGGTCAGAAACGACATCCTTGGTCTTGAAGGCAGAGGATGATTAATTGCCAAATAAGATCTGTAGATAGTAATAACATTTTCATTAGCAGAAATTTTTCTGGTCTGATAATGGTTTGTGAAAAAAGCAAGACTTCAACTAAGTCATGAAAGAAAAAAAGAAAAAATTTAGGTAGGAAAATGGCATTTCAACTGGGAGAGAGCTTTATACAAGAAAGTACAGAAGATATCTGCAAAACAGCAGAATAAGAAGAAAACTCATATCTGATAAAAGACCCAAATCTACAAATCTAGGGAGCACAATAAACTCCAAATAGATTAACCCATACAGACCAACACTAAGACATATTTTAATCAAACTGCTGAAAAGACAGAACTTGTTTTTTCTTTTTTCTTTGAGAAATTTTTTTGCTGTATGGTATGTGTCCTTGCCAAAGAGACAGAGAGAAAGAGACAGAAAGCAAGAAATCGTCCCCCAGGGGATGGCCACACCACAATCCCTTCTCCTCCACTATCCTCCCAGGATCATGGGCATACACACATGTGCCCACAGTATTTCAAGTCATTGGGTCTGGGATTCAAACTGTGGGTCTGGGACTTGAACTGTGGTTAACTACATGGGAGTCCAGCGCCTTAACCGCTACACCACCTACTGGCCCCAACAAAGAGACTCTTGAAAGCAGCAAAAGGTAAGCACCATGTCAATTTGTAACATATAAGTGGTCCTTAAGAATAACAGTGGGGCCAGCAGGTGGTGTGGTGGCTAAGGCACTGGATCCCACATGGCCAACTCCCCAATTCAAGCCCTGGATAGGCAGTCTAAAAAATACACTGAGTACTTGTACATACATGCCCAAAATCCCAAGAGGAGAAGGGACTGCCATATAGCCATCTCCCCTGGGGTGGTGGTGCGGGGGTTGATTTCTCACTTTGCTCTCTGTCTCTCCCAAGCAAGCACACATGCTCTATGGCAAAAAAGAATCTAAAAAAAAAAAAAAAAAAAGAAAAGAAAAGAAAAAAAAGGAATAGGGGAGTTCTCAGCAAAAACTTTGAAGGCCAGAATGACACATCAATGAAATGAAAGAAAAAAAGCTGACCACTGCATATTCTATACCTGGCAAAACTGTTTTTCAAAAAAAGGGAGAAATTGGGGACCAGCTCTGGACACTCCCACATGGCCAACCAGGGTTCAAGTCCTGAATCTAGTGGCTTTGTTTTTCACCGCCTTTCTTTCTCACTGTTACCCTCTGTCTCTCTCTGGTCAAACCAAAAAATAAATGAATGAATAAATAAAATAAATAATTATTTTTAAAAAGGGGGGGAGAAATTAAAATAGTCCCAGATAAACAAAAGCTGAGAGTGCTCATTACTAATACACTTCTCCTAAAAGAAATGCTAAAGGGAGTCCTTTGGTCTGAAATAAAAGGATGCAAGGGAGTAACTCAAAGCTATATGAGAACAGACATACCCCTAATAAAGGTAAATGCATGGGCAAACATGAGTATTTTTGTAGTTTTGGTTTATAACTCCTCTTTATATTTTCTACAGGATTTAAAAGACAGATGTGGGGCCAGCAGATACTGTAGCACTTACATTGCTGGGCTGCCACATGGCTGACTGCAGTTCAAATCTTGGAACTGGTGGCTGGAAAATCACATCAGGTGCGTGTGCATGTGTGCCCAAGATCCCAGGAAGAGAATGGAGGAGAAGGAATTATGGCGTGGCCATTTCCTCTGGGGGGTGATTTCTCACTTTCCCTCTCACTGTCTGACTCTCTCTGACTAGCACATGGGACCTAAGGCAAAAACCTCTCCAAAAAGAAAAAAAGACAGATGCATAAAGCATGATTATAGATCTATGTTAGTGGGCACAGAATGATTAAATATGTAACTTGTGACATCAGTAACATAAGAGCTATATTGGTCAAGAATTCTTTATGTTACTAAAGTGAGCTGATATGGATTCAGATTAGATTTTTTAAAATAATTATTTAGTTTTATTTATTATTATTTTATTTGCTATAAGACATGCATGCTCACCAGAGAGAGAGATATGGAGGGTTGGTGGGGGTGGTGAGGGCAGATAAGAAAGCAAACCGCCAGGTCTAGGACTTGAACTGCAGTCAATCATGTGGGAGTCCAGGGATGATGAAAAGTTCTAGAGACTGACAGTGATGATGGTTGCACAATAATATGAAGTATTAATGTCACTGAATTGCAAGTTTAAAACAGCAAAACTGGTACATTTTATATTGTATTTTACCAAAATAAAAAATTTTTATAAAGAAAAAACAAAGTTGAGAAAACACTAGATAGTCTAATTTATCTGGGATGGAGGGTTCACGTGTACAAATAAAGCTGGACTGCTAGATCAGGATAAGAATATCAAAGACCTTCAGTATTAACGTTAAAGACATGTAGACTTTTAATAAACAGGAAACGGTGAGTCCCCAGAGGATTTTAAGCCATGCTTTTTTGAACTCCAAATGACATTTGGCAATCCAGTTCTTTTTTTTTTCTGGTTTGTAGGGGAAGAGAGGAAGTAGAGACTTTTACTGTTCAGAAAGCTGATGGAAATTGCTAGAAAGGGAAAAGAATACCCTGACTCTGCTTATCTTGGGAACTGTCAGCTGTGAGCTATCAATAGATTACAGTAACAACTACAGACAGTTGATAAGAAAGTCTTGGCTTTTACTTCAAACCAGACTCAAAGCTACATGGTTGTTCATTCTAAGGATTCATTGTGAACTGATAAAAAGTTAAAGTTTGAGGGCAAAGACATACAGAATGTTTTTACTTTAGGTTTTTAATTTCTCTGAAATTCACCATAATTTATTATCTCTATATAAACTAGTATTATTTTATTCAGCAAATATTTACTCAATATCTATTATATGCCAAACAAGATTAAAGTTGGAACCCTACTTTTAGTTTGCTGGGGAAAACAACTATTAATTACAAAATTTTAAGATGAATAATGTTAAAGTGCATAAGGAACTATGGAAATAACTAAACTTCTTAGTTTTGAGAGCTGCTTATTTTGGTAAGTTTTATTTTTGAAAATAAAGTAAAAATATATTTATGGGCATAAATCATTGAAAAGAGAGCCTAATTAAGATTATAAAAAAAAAATCACAAACTTTGCAATATGGCTTATATGAACAAAAAGCACTACACTACCTACTTGGTGGCATGATCCAAAATTATGGTTCATGTTTCAAAGAAGAAACAAAAGATATTCTGCAAATTCAAAATAATGCATTTATTCTACCTGTCCAGTAAGACAAAATGAGATGAAAAAACTAAGACAACAAACATACAACTAAGTCTTAGTGGGGCCAGCAGGTGGCATGATGGTTAAGGCGCTGGACTCCTATAAGCCCAACCGTGGTTCGGATCCTGGACTGGGTAGCTTGAAACTCATGCCAGGTATGTGTATATGTGCCCCAAGATCCCAAGAGGAGAATAAAGGAGAAGGGAATGTGGGGCGGCCATCCCCTCTGGGAGGTGATTTCTCACTTTCTGTCTCTCAGGTGAGTGCATATGACCTATAGCAAAAATCTCTCAAAAACAAAAACAAAACACTAAGCCTTAGTTTTCTTAATTATAGATAGCGATAATAAAGTTGAGAGACAGGATTCATTTATATTACATGTAGAAGGAATCCAGCACAGTGTCTAGCATAAATTTCAACTATTATTATTTACTAGTATAAAAGCACATTTACTGGATTTTTGAAAGCCGTAATAAAGCATCTAGAGTGGTGGCAGTTAGAACACCAATATGTTGGTGGAGACAGTGATCCTTAAATACTACAGGGGCTGAAATCTTTTGGTAGATGTTCTTGTTTTCCAAGGACAGACTGTAACATATCTTTAAAATATTGCTTTATTAAAAGAATAAATGTGTCTTGGGGCTGGCTGGTGGCATGGTAGTTAAGGCACTGGATTTCCACATGGCTGATTATGACTCAGGTCCCAGATCTGGCGGTTTAATTTCTCTGTCTCTCTCTCTCTCTCCCTCCCTGCTCAAACTGAAGAAAAACAACAATAATAATAAATAAAATAAAATAACTAATTCTTAAAAAAAAAAAAAGAATAAATATCCCTTAATAAGCTACCAGAGCCACAGAATACTGCAGGCAAATGAAATGTATTTTTACAGAATATATTTATTCAGACCACAGAATCAAAATATAATGCAAGTCACACATGTAATTTTAAGTGATCAAAAGTCACAGATTAAAAAACAAAAAGTAAAATTATAATACATCTTATTTTACTCAAAACAATTAACATTTCAACATGTAATACATGTAAAAGAACATTAGAACCAGCAGATGCCATAATGGTTGTGTCACCGGACTCCCACATAGTCGACTGCGGTTTGAGTTCCGGACCCAGCAGCTTAAAACTCATGCTGAGCGCATGTGTGTACCCAGGATCCTGAGAGGAGAATGGAGGTGGAAGGATTGCAGCGTGGCCATCTCCCCTGGGGGATGGTGATTTTTCACTTTCTGTCCTTCTGTCTCTCTGGTGAGTGCACATGTCCTATAGCAAAAATCTCTCTTAAAAAAAAAAAACAAAAAAACGTAAAAATCATTAATGCAGTGTTTCCTACATTCCTTTTCTTCATACTGAGTCTCTGAAATCCAGTATCTTTTATATGAACAGTACATCTTAATTTGGACTAGTCATATTACAAAAGAGCTGAAGCAAAAGAGTTCCAGATTCAATAGTATAACCAATGAACTCTTCCAAAGTAATGGTTTCTAGGGACCAGCAGTTGGCTTAATGGCTATGTCACTGGACTCCCATGTAGTTGACTATGGTTCCAGTCCCAGACCTGGTGGCTTAAACTCACGCTGGGTGCGTGTGCATGAGTGCCCAAGATCCTGAGAGGAGAAGGGATTGTGGTGTGGCCATCCCCCGCCCGGGGTGGGGGGGTGATTTCTCACTTTCTCTGTCCCTCTCTGTTCTTTCTGGCGAGCACACAAGCCCAATAGCAAAAACCTCTCCCCCCCCCCACAAAAAAAAAAAAAAAAGGTTTCCAATAGTATCTGAATCTAACTAAACTAAAATATATTTTTTTTAAAAATTCAAATGTGCTAAGATTTCCTTTTTAAAAAAAATTAAAAATCAGTTTGAAATTTTAAAAAATTTAATCAATTCTTAAATACGAATATGAAGTCTGTATGTTTAGGAACACAGAATCTGACTACCTGCTTACATAGTTCTCTTCGTCTGAAGAATTGAGATAAAACTACTTAACCCTTTAGAGATAATGTAAGAATTTAACAAGAGAATTTATACAGAGAAGCATAGCACAATGATTGGTAACTATTACTGGAATTATCTATCCTGTTTATTGGCCCAAGACCAGGATAACAAACAGGCCTGGCAGGATGTGGCTTTTACTTCCTGATGTTCTTGCTAAACGGACAGAGATAGGAAGGAAGTAGAAGCTAGCAGATGACAAAATATGAACTCCTGCCTCAGCATAATCCACCACACCACCACACTATGCAAGTAATTGAATCAGGTTCTTAGCATCTTTTGCCTTTTCCACCGCCAAGAACTTCTCTCTGAGGCATTTTACATTCAGAGCAAGGCTTCTTAACACTACGTCCATGGAGTTTTTAAGGGGATAGAAACTCCCTAAATAAGTACAAAATATGTACAAAGATACACATGTTCTTTTGGAAGGAATGGGAAGAACTGGTTCCAACAGACTTCATCAAATTATCAAAACAAAATGTCCCTGACACAAAACAGGTTTGCGAGTACCATTAGGATGCAGTAAAAAAAAAAAAAAAAAAAAAAAAATGCAAGCAGGGTCAAACAGATATTATATACTCATGTCTATAACAGCATTGTTTTTTTAAGAATTATTTTATTTAACTTTATGTATTTATTTTAATTTGACAGAGCGAGAGAGAGAGAGAAAGCAAGCTGCCAGGTACAGAACTCAAACTGTGGTCAGCCATACTGACTCCACTGTCCTTAACCATTACACCACCTGCTGGCCCCTAGAGAAGCTTTATTTATTTATTTATAATTTTATTTAACTTATTTTATTTTAATTTGACCAGAGAGGAATAGAGCAAGTGAGAATGAGAGAGACGGGGGGAAAGTGAGAAAGCAAGCCACCAGGTCCAGGACTCAAACCACGGTCAGCCATGTGGGAGTCCAGTGCCCTTAATCACCATACCACCTGCTGGCCCCACAGCATTATTTATAATAGCTAAAGTGTGTAAGCAACTCAGCTGTCCACTGATAGGTGAATGGATAAGCAAAATGTGGTATACAGGTAAAATGGAATATTATTCGACTTTTAAAAGGAAAGAAATTCTGACATGCCACAACATGGATGAATCTTGAGGCCATTAAGGTAAGTGAAATAAGTCAGTCACTAAAAGACAAATACTGTATGGTTTCACTTATGGGAGGAAATAAAGTCTAAAGTGAGATTTGAAGGATGAGAAGGGGTTGGTTAGGCAAAGAAAATGGAAAGGTAAAAACAAACAAGAGACACTTCAAAGACAGAAGAATAAATGTGAGAAAAGGAATTCAGGCTTTGAGCTTGAGTGACTAGATAAATGGTGACATCACTGAAAAAGGGAAGTAGGGAACAGGGAGATTAGGAAGATCCTATTGGACATTCCGATGAAAACACTAGCAGACAATGAGAAAAAGAAGTCTTGATCTCAGGCAGGAGATTCTGGCATTTGATGCATATTACTTTACAACTACTGCTGCTTTTCCCTCTTCAAGTTAAACATATCATACCAATTTAATCTGATCGGCATAATTTAATCACTTAACTAACAGCAAATGTCAAAGGAATCAAATTTCAAAATTTTAATGTCAAAAGGTATCCTGTCTCATGTTCTCAATGTCTTATAAACAACTTTCAATATTTCCATTGACTTGCAGTGCTCAGAACAAAATACTGTGCTAAGAAACATTTTTTCACTATGCTTATATGTAATTTCCTTGTTTTTTGTTTTGTTTTGTTTTGTTTTAGTTTTGCTGTAGGGTGAATACATTCCCCAGAGACAGAGAGAGGGGAAAACTAAGAAAGTAGGTATGCACCAGGGGGGATGACCACATTGCAGTCCCTTCTCCTCTTGGGATTTTGGGCATGCATATACACATGCCCAGTGTGTTTTTCAAACCTCTGGGTTCAGAACTAGAACCAGGCAGTCGGCCATGTGGGATCCAGTTGCCTTAACCACCATGTCACCAGCTGGCCTCCGAATTTGTAAAATACATATATTGGGGGGGAGGTAAAGAACCATGATCATGGGAACCAGCAGTTAGCGTTATGGCTATGTCGCTGGACTCCCACATAGTCTACCGTGGTTTGTGTCCCGGTAGACTATGCTACTCACAATAATGAAAGAGGAAAGGTTTATAATGTAATATCTTAAAGGTCTGTGACTATGACCTAATACAACTACTTATAAAAAGTGGATTTTGGGACCAGCAGATAGCATAATGGCTATGTCACTAGACTCCCATGTAGTCAACCGTGGTTCGCGTCCCGAACCTGGTGGCTTAAAACTCACACCGGGTGCATGTGCATGTGTGTCCAAGATCCCAAGAGGAGAATGGAGAAGGGATTGCGGAGTGGCCAACCGCCCTGGGGGGTGATTTCTCGCTTTCTGTCTCTCTGTCTGTCAGTATGGTGAGCGCACGCGCCCTATGGCAAAAACCTCTCTAAAAAAAAAAAAGGGGATTTTAACAACCATGGCAGATGAGTCTCATTATGACATTACTGGAGTTGAAAGATGATGGAAGATGCCTACATTGTAGATCTCACTTAAAATAAAAGCCTTGGGAAAATATTTTCACAAATGTAAAACCATATATAAATATAGCACACATTTATACAATGTGACTGTGATCTAAAAACTAGTTTTTATTTTCATTTTATTTTTGTTTCTTTTAGTTTTTGTTATAGGGTATATACACTCCCCAGAGAGAGAGAGAAAGAGAAGTCATCCCCTTACAGGGGATGGCCTTGCTACAATCCCATCTTCTTCACTATCCTCTGTGGATTTGGGGGCATACATGCACATGACTCTGGTGTGATTCTCAAGCCGCCAGGACAAGGACTTGAACTGTGAAACAGGCCATGTAGGATCCAGTGCCTTAAGCTCCATGCTACCTGCTGGCCCAAAACTAGTTAAGGTTTTAAAATTCTGATTTTTGTACCAGGGCAGATAGTCACAAAATGTTAGCTATGTCCTTTCAAATTGTTAGTCGTCATTCGCTATCCAAGGTGGCCACTCCTGTGACTTAGCACTGTGATCACTGAAAGTTATTGAAAGCTTAATTGACCAAAATGTAACAAATATTACAAACCTCTGCAATGGCAAGAACATTTTATCTGTGATGCTGTAGTTTCTATTAAAACTATTACAGAAAAATTTATATTTTTGTCTTTATTTATGATAGAACATGGACACACACATGTGAGAGTGAGAGAGAGAATGAGATACTCTCCACAGAGTCTGGTCACACCACAATCCCTTTCCTTTGATCCGGATGGATCCTGGGCAAGAGCGCATTTCAGGCCAAGGAGGCTAGACATCTCACATAGCAGTTGCCATGTGAGATCCACTAAGTCATTGGAAAAGTCATGAACCATTTTTGCACAGAAAAACACGTCATGACTTTCCTGATAACCTAATAGCTTCTCCTGAGCAGTACATTATTGCTGCATCACAGAGCCAGCCCCAAAAATATTTAATGTTAAACAACTACCATTGAAGTCAAGTCACTCAAGTCCTCAAAAAATGAGAGCATGTGTCTATTTTGAAAAGGCTTGAGAGGTACAGAAAACAAGTAATTTCAAGTCCAGCTGCTATTACATATACGAGGCAACGTAAAATGTTTATGGACTATTTATAGATTATAAAAAAGCAAAAAGTCTAAATACCATTATAAATTCAAATCAAATTTTTACTTCTATTTTGAAACAAAGTCAAAAATCTTCAAACTCTAATAAAGGACAGAACTGTATAGTAGAAACTGAACTTAGACACTTGGTTTTGGTGTCAGCATTGTCTTTGACTTGATGTGCAACTTTGAATTTGATTTTTTTTTCCATATGTAAGAAAGAAATTAGACTATACAATCTCTACAGAGCTGTTGTGTTTGTTTGGTTTCACTTTCTAGGATTCAAATATTACAGGCTTTATATAATAGAAAAAGGACAATTTTCGCACAGGAAGGAAGACCTTGATAGACTTTAGTCCAAGGTGGTATACTCAAAACTAAACAACGACATTTTAAAAGGTGCCTAGACTAAAAAGAAAATTCTACGTAGAATCATTTAGTCCTGGGATAAGGTATTAGCTCTATGGGTGACAGGTTCTTACGACTTTGGAAAAGTAAGCTCTCTAAGTACCTTCCCTGCCCATAAAATTAGAACTCTATCAACTATCTCAAATCAGGTTTTTGTGAATAACAACTAGCAGATATGAAAACTCTTAACATCATATCTGCATTTAACATTCCTTCCATCAAATGTATTGGGTTGTCGGAAAAGTCATGACCCATTATGGCACAGAAAAATACAGAAGAAAATTCATCATGCCTTTTCTGATAACTCAATATTAAATAATATTTTCCTAATATATTGTTCAAATATGTAAAGTTGGAAAAAAAACTGTATTTCATTGGATCTAAGATACACATTGTTCACTATCTGAAATCTAGCTATAACTCTAAGTAACAGCATGCCATTGTTTATTGGGCAGTGATTTTTCACGTAAGAAAATAGCACACCCTGCCATTAACTAAGGCTGCCTGATATGAGGGGTTTTCAAAAAGTTCTTTGGAAGATAAATATTATGAGAAAACTATGCTTAGATTCCAAAATGTTATTGCACCAAAATAAATCTGTATTTTTTTTTGGGGGGGGGGAGGTTTTTGCTATAGGGTGCGTGAGCTCGCCAGAAAGAAACAGAGACAGAAAGCGAGAAATCATCCCCCCAGAGGGGATGGCCACACCGCAATCCCTTCTCCTCCATTCTCCTCTTAGGATCTTGGGCACTCACACACACGCGTCTGGCGTGAGTTTAAGCCACTGGGTCTGGGACTCGAACCGCGGTTGACTACATAGGAGTCCAGCGACATAGCCATTACGCTAACTGCTGGTCCCAATAAATTCCATTTTTTTCATGAACTTTTTGAGGTCCCCTTCTATTTCATGAAATAAAGTACACTGATTCCATTCAAGTAGAACTATAACACTTAACTAAATACTGCAGTTTATACCAAAGGCAAAGTGGCATTTTCATTAGAAACAGAATTGTTTGTGTGTTTATAAACACACATAAACATATATGGTCAGCCCACTCCATGTGTGGACTCACCCAAAGACAGAAGGAAAAGCTTACACTGTTGCTGACATGTACTATATAATGACGCCTAAAACGGTTGCATCTGTACTGAGCATGTACAGACTTTTTTCCTTGTCATTGTTCCCTAAACAACACAGTATAACAACTACTTATATACCATTTACATTATACTAAGGCATCTAAATATTATTTAAAGCATGCAAGAGGTTGTACACATTATGTGCAACAACTACATACACCCTTTTATATAAGAGACTTGAGCATCATACTCATTTTGGTGGAGATATCCTGGAAGCAATCTCCTACAGATACCAAAGGACAACTGTACATACTGTGCATGAGTGTAAAAAATTGGCTGCAGTTAATTTTACATACCTCTGCAGGTCAACTATTTCATTGTTAAGGGTATCTAGCTCCTTAATAGCAGAGAAATCTGCAACAGGACTTGATCCTATGATGTTCTAAAAACAAAAAGTTCACAGTTATACATTATTACAATAAATTTATGTAATACATAGCAAAGCACTAATAATGTTAAAAGCTCTATATACTTTTAATTAAGAAAACTTATCCCATTCAATTTTATATATGTGTCTATAAAGCAGGTATCTGATTTATAAACTAATTCCTCTACCAAAGTGTAAAGTCCTTGAAGAAATGGATAGTGGTTTCTTTGCACTTGTATCATCTGGCACAGAGGAAAGCATACAGAACTATAATGGCGGTTGATTTTATTCAATCCAATTTCTTTTGTTAAATACATTTGCTTGTTTAAAGTAAAACCAACTGCTCATGTATGTTCCATAATAATTTCATATATCATCATATATGAAATTGTCTTTATATATGATATCCTTTACAGATGGTTTTCTTTCAAAATTGGTTCCTGAATGGTACTTGCAGTTAGAAAATCCAGCTGGATTGATTCTGAGCTCTGCTACTTCACTAGCTGCATGATCTTTACCTGTTAATTAAATAATCCCTGCCCTGTCCACTTTACAAATTAAATTAAAATGTATTTAAAGTCACTTTATGGACTTTATAAATATAAGCTATTACTATAATTAATTCAACAGAATATGCTCTTTTTTTTTTTTTTCAGAATATGCTCTTAAAATATGCCACAACCAGACTGCCAAATAACAGAGTAAGCATCATGTAGAACAAAATAAAAAATTAGCACTTGGTCTCATTTTCATTACCAAGAGTAACTTACATCACTTAAATGTTACTGAGGCCTGAATATGTAAAAGTTAAGGTATATTGATAACCTTTTAGCAGAACATAGAAGTTATTATTAATACTTATACTGTTGTAAACTCCATGTATGTTACCAACTGTATAACAGAAGAAACCTAAAAGCTCCATCTTTTCTCATTTATATTATCATTTACAATTCATTAAACACTTTCAAATCTACTAGTCAGTTCTCACAACTAATCTGAAAAGTGGGCTGTAGTGGCAGATACTATTACTAACTTCATTTTAGAGCTCAGGAAACAGATGAAATGATTTGCTTAAAGTTGAACCCAACTAATAGGTAGCTTGATCAAGAGTCCTCTTGATTAAGTTCAAGTGCTATGCCATTTGGCACCTGCATATCAAGATCATTTAGGTAAATAGAACCATTACCCTGAAAGCAAATTTGATAAATGGATATGTACATCAATAAAATTTGGCAAATAATTTCCTCTATATTTCTTTATGCCACACTACATTTTTAGTGTTGAGCATTTTTTTCTTACTATTGTACCAAAACTCATATCTAAGAATTTAGTTAACACGAGTCTCAATTTTATATTAGTTTCAGATCTATAAATATACCTCTGAACTGTCTTACTGTGCTCGGATACACAGGCCTTTAACAATATTACATTAAATCAGAAATTTCAAAGTGGATTTCTGACTGTGAATTATTCACTAGGACTTTAAACTCTGTCTAAATCTAACCTGTGAGCTAACTCTGGCCAGATGGCTAGACAGGTGAACAAAATAAAAATTAGCACTTGGTCTCACTTTCATTACCTAGAGTAACTTTTATCACTTAAATGCTACTGGGAAATTTGCTATCAGAGGTGTAAGTGTACTAAAAAAACCCCATGACTTCAACACATCTTTTGTCACTAATTCAAAAACAGTGACTAACATCTGATAATCTTTTGCTATTAAAAATATCATCAAATAAAAAGACACAGAAAGACAAAATAGTTTAACCTCAAAGAAGTTAGATGGTGACACCAGTACTAGGTGACTCTAAAACAGCATGCAACTAGGAAACATGGAAAAAGTTCAGCTAATATTATATTTAGGATGTGAAGAATATATGAAGAAAATGTAGCAGGCCCCTTCAAAATTCCAATTTATATATATATACACACACACACACACACACACACACACACATTTATATATTTTAGGTTTTTGCCATAGGGCACATATGCCTGCCAGAGAGAGAAAAGAGAGAAGGAAATCGTGAAATCATCCCTGAGGGGGAATGGCCACACAGCAATTCTTTCTCCTCTGTTTTCCTCTTGGGATTTTGGGCATGCACACACACACACCCAGTATGTTTTTCAAGACTCCCGGATTAAGTCTGGGATTCGAACCATGGAGTTGGCCATATTGGAGTCCAACACCTTAACCATCACGCTACCTTAACAGCCCCAACTCTGATTTCTTTTTTTTTTTTTTTTTTTTTTTTATCGCTTTTTCTTCAATGGGA
>NW_006159682.1:850177-866460 GCF_000334495.1 Tupaia belangeri chinensis | reverse complement strand
TTTTTTTTTTTTTTTAGTGAGCTTTTCACTATAGGGCACATACGCTCACCAGAGAGACAGGAGAGACAGAAAGCAAGAAATCAGCCCCTGGGAGGATGGCCACGCCAGAATCCCTTCTCCTTTGTTCTCCTCTCAGGACTTCGGGCTTGCACACACTGGCGTGAATTATAAGCCACCAGATCCAGGACTCAAACCACAGTCAACTATGTGGGAGTCCAGCAATGTAACCATTACACCAGCCACTGGTCCCACCACATTGATATTTTAATTGGATCAGAGTCTACAGAAGGCAAGATCACATAAGGACTGAAGGGCATGTGACAAAAGCATGCTGTATTGGTATTTTCTCAGAATCAACCTTGCTGTATAGAAAAAACCCTCTAATTTCAAAATACATCTTGTAAACCAAAAACCACAATGCTAAAAAAGGCATAAAATAAAGCTCTAACCTTGAGAGAGAGTAGAGTTAAGAAACTGACAGTACAAGAAAGGCGAAAAGCAGAGTGCTGCAGAATGGAAAAAATAGTCCAAACTAGAAAAAACACAGAAAGGAAAGCAACATTCAAAAAAGGATTAGTCAAGCTGCAAAAATGAGTATTAAAAAAAAGAAAAAATCTGATTATAAAGAGGAAAGAAATTATTTAAAATATAAAACAACCCGAGTTTTAATTTTTAAGGTTAAAATTTTTGGTTAATAGGTAAGTCAATGATAAGATCCCATTTTCATTTGGCATAAATTGACAAAGTTGTCTATGCTTTAGTAAATGAACTTTGGACAAATCTACTAAATTGAAAACTCTACATCGAATGCAACTTAAAATATACTAATGTTATAGGGACTTCAATGAATAAACATAATTTGTTACAGATATTCTGTCACATCTGTTATTTGTACTGGTGGGAGATTCAGTAGGTTATACAGTGAAGAAGGCAAGTGGAAAAAAAACCAGTCCAAATTAGTGAAAGAAAGAATAAAACAACACAGTAGCCACAGTATTCCATAACTGAGATCCAGTTATACAGCAGAGGACATAAATACAAATTCTGTAAATTATCTTCCTAGGGGCATTAGTTTTAGCCTCCTCCACAATTTGGAGAATCCATTCCGTACATCATAAATAACCTCAAAAAAATTCACAAAATGCCCTCCCATCACAAAGCAGATAATCAAGTATTTATTTTGTTGAAAATAAGGAAAACTCTTATAAGTAATTGGTGGCTGTAAATTCCATTTAATTGTTTTAAATACAATTGTTGGCTTTTATTAGGTTGGTCAAATGGGATTAAAAAACAACTTATGTAAAAAAATTAGGGTACAACTGAAATATACTGACATAATATATATTTTATGTATATATATATACTAACATACATATATATATATATATATATATATAACATATATATAAAATAAAGCAATGGTTACTTTCATAGGCCACAAGACTTAAAAGAACAAAGTATTTTATTTTTTGCCCTGTACTGTTTTATTCATTGTAAAAGCAAGAAGACATTCTCAAGTACACAAAATCTTCATCCCTATCAAAGAAAACAAAAGTTCAAATGTGGCCAATAACAAAATTAATAAATAAATATAAATTGATCTCTGATAAATACAATATCATCATTGTTTGCAATATGGAAATATTAGAAATTGCTACAAATGTTCATCTAAAGGGATCAGCCATATGCTCTGCTATACCCATCCATCCAATACTAGGCATCTCTCATAAATGCTCATCAGATATGTACTGGGTCACTGGAAAAGTTGACATATTTTTGCATACAAAAACATAATGTCATGACTTTTCCAAAGACCCAATATATACAAATATCCTGAAAAGAAGACAATATGTTTTAAGTGAAAAAAAATTGTAGAAAAATTAATATTGTATATATAACAGTTTAAAAATACATTAAATACATATACTCTGAAAATGTATTTACATATATTCAACATTAATGTACATAAACTTGTATCCATATTTTAATTCCTACTGAACATTTTATATTATTTTATTTGACTATTTTAAATGAGCAAATATTTTTAGAAATAAAGGTAAATTAAATAAGGATACTTGTAATTCAAAAGGTATAAAATGCTACAGAAAGATCAACTAATAAAGGACTAAAAATAGGCATTGTATTTGCCTATATAAACCTTATATAACGTTAGCTTTCATTTCAAGAAACGTGGTTAAAAACAATAGGAAAATGTGTAAGTAGCTAGACAGAGGTTAGAACAAAGTATTTATTTTTAAAGGCAAATAGTCACTACAGTATTCAAGTACATTTAAAGGTCTATTAAAGGCCAAGAAAAAGTAAGTGTACTATACTCAGAAGGATTTCTAGAAGAGAAGATAAAAATGAAGGCAAAAGGCTAAAACAATGTAGTTCTGAAAATTCTCACTGCTGGCCAGAAACTCAAAGTAGCTAAAACCCGCTGCTAGCTGTTCAGCTACGAAGTTCAGGCTGTACACTCAGCGCAGTCATCTACAGCAAAAACCACAGAGTTCATTCGCAACATAATACTCTTGCAAGCTTTCTGATGTAAAATCAATACCAAGCAATCATCACCCCCTAGATTTCATTTTTGATTTGCACTGTTGTAACAGTAAATCATCAAACAAAACACAATAATTTAACTCTTACAGCTTTCATTTATTATACTCTATTCGTAAAAATTAATTCACAAATCCAGGAAGGGAACAATAAAGCCGCATTTTTCCAATTTCAAGATGGAAAAATACAGTAGTCATGCATGTAATGAATGGACAGGATGCAGGTCAAGGGTGTTAAACAGGTGCTCGGGCATATTTATAGGCACAAGCCAAACCACCAACACTGGACTGCTGTGCTCCTGGCCAGACACATCTCCACTATTCCATTCAAATCAACTCTGTCACTTGACACAGTAGTTGCTGCTTTCTATTAATACACTCAGGTTTTCTTAAGTTGTCTTACCTTTTGTAAATTGGCCCTGTCTGATGGTGGAATCATCTCAGGAGTAAGAATATGAGGAGGATCGATGCCCTTTATCAACTTTTGATTGATTAAGTGAAAAGCCAGTGCAAACTGATCCTTTGAAAGCTTTCCACAGTCCTTTGTGTCACATAGTGCCCTATACAAATGAACAAAATGAACAGTATAAGAATAAAAACATTCTAAAAAACCAGGGAAAAATATTATGACTATGTAGCTTTTTAAAAATAATGAGCAGGGAACCAGCAGTTAGCGTAATGGCTATGTCGCTGGACTCCCACGTAGTCGACCGCGGTTCGCGTCCCGGACCCGGTGGCTTAAAACTCATGCCGGGCGCGTGTGCGTGCGTGCCCAAGATCCCGAGAGGAGAATGGAGGAGAAGGGATTGCGGCGTGACCATCTCCCCTGGGGGGTGATTTCTCGCTTTCTGTCTCTATGTCTCTCTCTGTCTGTCTGGCGAGCGCACGTGCCCTATAGCAAAAATCTCTCCAAAAAAAAATAATAATAATGAGCTGAATTTTAAAAGACAGACACACCAACTTGCAGCTTGTCCAAAGGATCATTTAAGCCAAAGTGAAAGAACAGCTGCAAATGGAGATCATATCTGGGGGAAGGTGACAATCTGAAAAGCTTTACAAAGTCACTTAAAGAGAACTGTAAACCTTTCCGTTTTTTCTACTCTTTTTCAAAAGCCCAGCTTTCTCAAGTCCTGATCTGTTTAATTCAATGAACATTAGTAACGCCCTGATGAAAAGACCTTTGCTATGATGTTCAATACACCTCAAATTCCATCTGTTCTACTTATTTCTTTTTGTGACTGTGGCCTAATTTTTTAAGCTCTCTAAGTCTTAGTTTCCTCATCTATGAAGTGGAGATGACAATGCCTATCTTGAGAGGTTGGTATGAAAATTAAAGACAAGGAACATAAAAAGTATGGGCATAACACTAAGTTCACTGCCATGTACTGAGCACAATGCACAACAGTAACAGTGATGGTCAGTTATGCATATCCAATCTTCCCCGGTCTTGGGTTCTCAGTCCCTTTTAAAAAACTGCCATGTGCTTTCATGGGGAGGAGGATAGCACCAGGATGGCAAAGCACCCCCCAACAGGGTATGGTCATGCTGTAGTCCTTTTTCTTCACTTTCTCCATCCCATCAGGACTTAGGGAATGCATATACATGCACCTGGCATGTTTTTCAAGTCACCAGGGCCAGGATTTGAACTACACTCATTCCTGTGGGCTCCAGCGCTAAGGAGCTGGCCCGAATTCTCGGTCCTTTGAAGGCAGATATTCTCTGCTTCTCTGCTAAGTTTTTCCTTAAAAGTCTGTGGTTCTACTTCTTGTTTAAAAAAATTATTTTAAATTTATTTATTTACATTCATTCACTGTACATCATTACAGTATACAAAATTAGATTTTCCATCCAGAATATTGTATACTAGTTCAATCAAGGATATTATCATACATGTTATCATTAACAAATAATTTTCCATTTCATTTTTCTGGTATATTTTGCTTTCCACCTCCCCTCCCCCTTGATTCCTTACCTTTCATGCTAAGCATTTCCTACCCTCTTTCCACACTGTCTCTGGTATCTATAGTTGCTTTCCATGACTTTTATTATTTTTTTCACATTTTATTGATTCACTAAAGATCTTAATTAATCTAAATACTTTCAAGAGCAAGCACAGCTGATATATACATATACACGTCTGACTTTAGGCATAAAACTCAGTGAGTAGAATGAACGTACTATAAAGTAGCACCTGGCTGGGGTTATATAGTTTACTGCAGGCATTAAATAGGTATTTTTTAATGCATTTTTTAATTTCAAGAAAAAGTTTTAATAGACCAGAATTTTAAAAAATGTTAAGAGGAATTTGCTTAAGATTTTAAAAAGCCTGGAAAAAGATTAGTATTCAGTTCAAACAGTAGGTAGATGAACCTATCAACCATTCAAGAGAAGACAAAAATTCTTAAATCTGGAAAACAAAGCATAGAAGAAAATCAGTAATGTTTTAGTCAAAAGTCATAGAATTCTATTTCACCAGTTCAGTCTCATGTAATTAATCACTCTTCTATTGAATTTGCTAAGTGTTACTGTGACTGATCTTTCCATTTAAACTCTGGAAGTTAACATTCAACTCTGGACTTGTCTCTACAATTAAGTTGGCCATTTTCTTCGTCATTTTTTGTAGTCTTATTTCTGTGTGTCCAACTTCAGTTTTCCTGGTAGAGTACTCCCTTCAGCACTTATTGGAGAGTTGGCATGGTGTTGGTAAATTCTTTCAGGTTTTATTTATCTGAGAATGTTTTTGTCTTTTCTTCCCATATGAAGGATAATCTTGCCAGGTATAGTATTCTTGGTTGTAATTGTTTTACACTTATCACTTTGAATTTTCCCATTCTTTCCTTGCTTGCATTGTTTCTGATGAGAGGTCCAATGTTAGCCTGATAGGATATCCTTCGAAAGTAACTTGACATTTCCTTCTTGTCAATTTTAGTATCTTGCCTCTGTGGTTTTGGTCAATCTGGTTATAATGTGCCTTGGAGAAAATCTTCTATGGGAGGTCCTTTGCATTTCCTGGGTCTTGATATTTGAAATACCTCTCTAGGTTTGGAAAAAGTTTTCTTTCACTATTTCATGGACTAGGTTATCAATGCCCTCATTAATTTCTTCACCTTCTCGGAAACTGATTATCCACATGTTTGGGCATTTAATGGTAACTAGTATTACTCATATATTATTCTCATGTTTGGGGGTTATTTTCTCGGTCTTTTTGGTGAATTTTTCTAGGTCAGAGGTTCTATCTTCTACATATGCATGATCTAATCTGCTTTTAATACTTTTAAGGAAGGTTCTGATTTCCTATATTATAGCCTTCATCTCTAACAATTCTGTTTTATTATTTTATTTATCTATTTGGAGAGGTTTTTGCTATAGGGTGCACGCACTTGCCAGAAAGATAGACAGAGACAGTGAGACAGAAAGTGAGAAATCACCCCCTAGAGGGGATGGCCACGCAGCAATTCCTTCTCCTCCATTCTCCTCTCAGGATCTTGGGCCCACACACACACACACACACGCCTGGCGTGAGTTTAAGCCACCAGGTCCAGGACTCAAACCATGGTCAACTACGTGGGATTCCAGCAATATAACCATTATGCCAACTGCTGGTCCATCTGTTTGATTATTTTTATGGTGTATATTTCCTCTTTCAGATCATCCAAGAACTTCCTTACCTCATTGAGAACTCATTGTCTCTTTTCTCCTGCATCTTCTGGAGTTTATTGTCTTTCTTCTCTTGCATCTCTGTTAGCTATGTCACTATGAATATTTCAACTCTTCATCTGACATTTCCATGAGTTCCCTTGAATTGTAAGTGGAGGATGAGGAGTTATTCTTTTCCCTTAGGGGAGAGTTATTTTCTTGGCTTCTCATATTTCTTGTGCCTTTGCGGTGGTTTCTGGTCATCTGATGGATTATACATTTTCCCTAGTTTTTGGAGTTAAATCTAAGCATGTGAGGCATGCAGGAGGAAGTGACCTGCAATCTCTAAGCAGTACCATTTTTCTCTCTTTGTAGAATAGATTTCATGGGAATTGAGGATTACTCTGACCCTGGCTAGATCTGTGGGGCAGGAGGTAAAGTCTGGGCAGAAGGTCTTCAGCTGTCCTAGTCCCTGAAAGAGGCTGCTCAGAACTCAAATATACATGACTGGTGATTGGCTTGTCTTAGTTAGATCTGTGGGGTGGGACGGTAAAGTCGGACAGAAAGTCTTCAGTTGTCCTAGTCCCTGAAAGAGGCTGCTCAGAACTCAAATATACATGGCTGGTGATTGGCTAGATCTGGGAGGCAGAAGAGTGAAGTCAGGCAGAAAGTCTTCACCTGTCCTAGTTCTGTGGTTCTATTTCTGATGTATGCTGCCCCTTGAAAACTTCAAGATAATCTCTGGTAAAGTTATGTGGATCAGCAATAGGCAAGCTACAAAGCATTTGAATATACATTATCTAACTTAACATGAAATTCATTAAAAATACTAAGGGTGGTCTTCTCATTTGTTTATTTATTTCCTTCACATGAAAGAGAAAAAGAGAGGGAGGCATATACACACACCTTCTTGGCATGTTCCTCATGCTATAACAAATCCCCAAACACTGCAGCCAAGCAGGACTGCCTGCATGCCTGGAGGATGAACCCAGAGCCTTCCCATATGGCTTCTAACATCACATAGCTGCTCTATTTGTCTGTATCCCCACCATTAGGCCAACCTTTGGACTTTTCGGAAGGACCGAATGTATTACTCCCATGTAAAGATGTGAAAATATATACATACCGTACAGAATAATATAGGTATGCACTGAAAATATTGTTTTTGTATTGTTTATATTTTAGACTTGCATTTTCTTAAAATTTTGAGTTTAAACAATACAAAAAGATGCTGCGTTTTAACATTCTAGTAACAATTAACTGACACAGTCAATCTTACACAGCTTCAGATAACCCATTCTTAACCCAGAAGAATTCTTCAGATTTAAATTTCCTATAAAAAAGAATTTTAAAACTGTCCTATTTATAAATGACTAAAAATAATACATAAAACAATAGTTGATACAAAACCTATTTTAAAAAAAGATTTATTGATTGATTTCCATTTATTATTATTTTTTAATCTGACCAGAAAGAGAGAAAAGGAGAAAGCAAGCTGCCAGGCCCGGGACTCAAACCATGGTCAATCATGTGGGAATACAGCACCTTTAACCACCACCTGTGGCCCCCAAAACTGCATTTTTTTTTAAAAAAAAGCTATTTAAATAAATTCTTACCAAATATGAGCTAGTAAAGTAGAAGGTAAACCAGTTTTCAGGAAAATTTCACGGACCTCCAGTCCAGACACAAATCCATCCATATCTTTATCAGTTTTCAGGAAGATTTCATCATATTTAGCTTTTTCTGCAGGGGACACAACCCACTACAAGGGGGGAAAAAAGTAATTCTTGCAAAATGAAACAAACTTTAAAGCATCACTCTTTCAACCTAAGACAGGATCTGTCACAAATTCTGAACAATTCTACCCTACTAACTGCAGCAACAGTGCATTGCTTGTATCATATCTCAGTTAAAATGCTATGGTGAATAGAAAATACAGAAAAAAAATAGGTCAGTTAGGACTACATTTATAGATGCCCATTTTTAATTTTAAGTCATGAGCAAATTCAAGCAAAGTTAACTCTTGACTTATAAATGTTCACACTAATAAACGTGAGAGTCTGAATAAAGAAATAGATAATACTCATTTTCATTTTTCATAGTTTCATCTAGGAATCTTAATGATAGCCACATTGGATGATTTTCATATGCTGTCATTTTTTGCCTTTACTCAACCTCACAGAGATGGGCGGGAAGAAATAAAATTCTTAAACAACCCAGAATTAGATCATTTGATCCTAAAGAATCAAGAGTTAACTGGAGATTAAATAAAAACAATCGTTAATTATGCCAGGGCAAGCATGCTGTGTTAGCATGGAGCATTTCCCGTTTCCAACTTTAATTCCAGGTACATCAAGGCCAAGCCAATGAGACATCCATATAACCTATGGAAAAATTTAGAAGGAACATATGTCTTCTCTGGAACGTCACATTATGCAGGCTCAACCAGAGGGAGCTCTAAATCTCTGATCTTTGATCGCTCCTTCTATCTTTATCAGATAATCAACTGTTAAGTTCCATGCACTTTGTTAAAGAAAATCCTTTAACACTGATAAATCTATACCTGTCTTAACGGTGCTTTTGCAGGTAAAATGCCTACAGGTGGTAAGGAGTGGTAAGATTCCTTGGCTGATGTTGAAGAAGGGATCAACCGCATAAAGCCTGATATACTGACCGTTTTTCTCTTAGAAGGTGGCACCAAGGCAGGAGGCAAAGACATTGGCACAGGTTCTTTCTCCAGTGCGCAGTACACCAAAAACATGGCCTTCAAAACAGATAAACCAGGATTACAGATATTAAAACCATTTAACACCATTCACCCATTGAAGTGATTGTTGCTCAACAATAAATTATCTTCGACTGCTTTCAAATCCTTTTTAAGATATTAGGCTGGGACAAAAAGGAGGAGGAAAAGAGAGAAGGCTAAACAAAAGAAGGGAGGAAAAGGAAGAAATTAGAGCTAAGCAATTTTCAGGAAGATATCCTAAGCAGCAAAACCTTAGAGACACAATCTTTAACTAAAGTTCCTGTAATTTCAAAGACGAACAACAATTTAGGGGAAAATACCTACAAAGAGGTAACCTCCCTAAAATATAAAGAGCTTCAGTCAAATAGGAAAATGGAAAAAGCCTATGAACAGATACTTTATAGAAAAGTAAAATACCATAAATGGCCCATCCTTTAACAAACAAAAATATGCTGAATTCTACCCATAAGGAAATTGCAAGTTAAAACTATACTAGGCTTGGCCACTGCAGCACAGCAGTAACATAAGTGTCCCTCAAGGCTGGAAGCCATGTTGCTGAGTGGGTTATGATCCCCAGGTGAGGCTGAAAACATACCAGGCATACCCGGTATCCTGAGGAGTTAAAGAACTGGGAAAAGGACATCACAGTGTAATAAGACTATCGCTTCTCTCATACACATGTGCACACATGCTATCATTAAACAAACAAACAAACAAAAACATGGGCCAGCCAGTGGTGTGGTGGTAAAGGCAGGTGGATCTCGCCCAGCCAACTGGGCAGTTCAAGTTCTAGATCTGGCAGTTTGAAAACCCCCCTGGCTATGTTTGAGTGTGTGTCCTAAATCCCTAAAGGACTGAGAAACGGAAAAGGGATCATGGCATGGCTATGCCCTGGCGGGGGGGCGCAGTGGTCTTTCTCACTCTCTCTCTCTCTGTCCTTGGCAATTTTTCCCTGAGGCAAAATTTTAAAACAAACAACAAAAATACAAAATACCATTTTCCAACTGATTAGCAAAAAAATCCAAATTTTCATAACAAACTCTGTGAGCTAAATTTTGAGGATACAAGAATTATCATATATGGCTAGTGAGAACTGAGATGAGATCATTAAAGAATTCATGGAAAATATTATGAAAAAATTATCCCTGAATTTCAAGTTTTCTGTACCAAAATAAATAAACCGATGATTTTAATTCCATTTTCCCACAAACTTTCTGAATTCCCCTCACATGCTACCTACAACATGCCACTTTGGCATACGGATCATTTTGAACAGAAGGTAACTGAGAACAGATATATGAAAAGCTCTCTGCCATCCCATTCCTTGACTGAAATTAGGACATGAATTCAGTAATGTTCTCTCTCTCCTCTCTACAATGAAGGACAAAATTTTTTCAAGATGTTAGACCGTTACCAGGCTATATGTGGCACCAAATGAATCTATATAACAAACTATTCACTTGTCTTTATCTACTTTCAGTTTCCATATACCTGCCTTCCACAATTTGTAGCCGCTAAAGACTTGCAGTCCTTTTTCCTTTATCTTGTCATTCCTCTAAAAACTTACTTTTCCTCTGTTAAAGAGGCTATAGAAGAGGTCTATAAAAAGTTCCTGGAGGGACCAGCAGGTGGCGTGGTGGTTAAGGTGCTGGACACTCCCACATGGCCGACCACAGTTCGAGTCCCGGACCTGGTGGCTTCCTTTCTCACTTTCCCTTTCTTTCTCTGTGTCTCTCTCTGGCCAAATTAAAATCAAGTAAATGAATAAATCAAATTAAATAAATAATTCTTTAAAAAAAAATTTGCCTGGAGAGGGACCAGCAGTTAGCGTAATGGCTGTCGCTGGACTCCCATGTAGCCAACCGCAGTTCGCGTCCTGGACCCGGTGGCTTAAAATCACGCCGGGCGCATGTGCGTGCATGCCCAAGATCCTAAGAGGAAAATGGAGGAGAAGGGATTGCAGCATGGCCTTCCCCCCTGGGAGGGGGGGTGATTTCTCACTTTCTGTCTGTCTGTCTCTGTCTTTCTGGCGAGCACACGTGCCCTATAGCAAAAACCTCTGCCCCCCAAAAAAAGTTCATGGAGAGATCTGGTACAGTGGTAAAATGTGACATTCTGCAAAGTAATCTTACAAGAGAAGGTTTCCAGTTCAAGTCTGGAGACTTCTCTGAGTACACTGGGCATAAGCCTGTCCATGACCCAGGGCTGGCTGATAGCTGAGGGTAGATCACAGCACTGAGATCCTATTTGGGGTTACTTACTCCCTCTCACAGAATAAGTAAACTTTTTTTAAGTCCATAAACAAACATTATGAGAAAACCTGCATAATAAACCTGTGCTTTAATTCCATTTTCCATGAACTTTTTGAAGTTCCCTTAGTTAAGCTTGATTTCGTTTTTTAAAAGAAGTATTTACTTAATTTTACTTATTCATTCATTTATTTTAATTTGACCAGCGAGAGAGAAAGAGAAAGGGAAAGTAAGAAAAGCAAGCCCCCAGATCTGAAACTCAAACTGTGATCAGCCATGTGGGAATGTCCAGTGCTTTAACCACCACGCCACCCACTGCCCTCAAGCCTGATTTCTAAGCCACTTCTTTGAGGGTTACTATTTCCCTGAGTGGTCTCCCATGGATACATCGAATGTGTATGTTAATAAACTCGTTTGTTTTTCTCTTACTCATCTGTCTTTTCTTATAGGAGTCCCAGCCAAGAACTTAGAAGGGTAGATGGAAAATTATTTTTCCTCCCCTACAGAGCTCAAATTGGTGCCATCCCTGTGAAGGGCAAATTTGAAGGGCAAATTGGTAACATCTACTGAAATGTGTATTTCTCCCCTTTGCTCCACAATCCTACCTCTGAGGATCTATGCTTAGACTTACCTGCCTACATATGAAATACCATATGAAAAAGGTTAGTAATTATAGTACTATTTGTATCAGTGCCCAAGTACCCACTGACAAAAGAATGGTTTAAAAAATTACAGTATATACATACAACATGAAGCAATAAAAAAAATTCTGAAAAATATTCCATCTTAACTGTGGTAGTAGTTTCACAGGCATATAACTGTAAAAACTCTCAAATATCTACTTAAATTGGATGCAATCCATTGTATATAACTAAGTAGTCCTTAATAAAGGTGATCAGGAAATAAAAATCAGGGAGCTCTCTATATGAAAAGATATCCAAGATATGCTAATTTTTTATAGAGAGATTTTTGCTATAGGGTGCATGTGCTCATCAGAGAGATAGAAAGAGAGAAATCACTCCCCAAGGGGGATAGCCATGTCACAATCACTTCTCCACTAAGGATTTTGGACACCCACATACATGCTCAGCATAAGTTTTAAGCCTTGAACTGCAGTCGAACTGTGGTTGAACTGCAGTCGACTACATGGGAGTTCAGCAACCTAACAATTATGTCATCTGGTGATTCCCCAAGATATACTTTTTTAAGGGGAGAGGATTTTTGCTATAGGGCACGTGCACTTGCCAGACAGACAGACAGAGACAGAGAGACAGAAAGCAAGAAATCATCCCCTTGGGGAATGGCCACACCGCAATCCCTTCTCCCCCATTCTCCTCTTGGGATCTTGGGCACGCACGCACATGTACCCAGTGTGAGTTTAAGCCACCAGGTCCAGGACTCAAACCACAGTTGACCACATGGGAGTCCAGCAACGTAGTCATTACGCCAACCGCTGGTCCTCCCGCAAGATATACTATTAAACATGAAAAAAAAAGTGTTGAACAGTATATATAGTGTGTTAACTTTTGCAGCAAAGAGAGTAACTATTCATATTTGTTTACACTTGTATTAAATTCTAGAAGGAGAAACAAGAAACTAAAAAATGAGGCTGGTGACAAAAGTAGGAGTAAATGGAGCAATTGAGGACAGGGCTGGAATTAAGACTTTTCTCACTAAATACCTTCTAATATTGTATTGATTTTTTTTGTTGTTTTTATTAGGATTTTGTCATAGGGTGTACATGTTTACCAAAAAGACAGAAAGAGAGAAAGTGAGAAATTACTCCCCCAGGGGGGATGGCTAAGACACAATCCCTTCTCCTCTTGGGATTCTGGGCATACACACCATGCAGATGGTATGATTTTGAAGCCGCCGGGTCTGGGACTTGAACTGCACTCAGTCATGTGGGAGTCCATTGCCTTAACCATTATGCCACCTGCTGGCCCCTATTATACTGATTTCTGAATCATGAGAATGTATTACCTATTTTTAAATACTTTTAATTTATAAATATGTAATGTACTTACATAAAGCAGGACAACCTGCATATAGGACTCAAGACATGCCAGTCGTCAGCCAATGGCATGGTGGGGAAGGTGGCTAGATCTCACATGGCTAACATGGGTCAAGTCTCAGACCCAGCAGCTTGAGAGAGACACTGGTATGTGTGCATGTGTGACCAAAATACCAAGAGAGAGAATGGAGAAGGTCTTACAGCATGGCAATCCCCCCAAAGGCTACTTTTTCACATCCGTTCTCTCTCTCTCTCTGGCAAGCGCATATGCCCTCTAGCAAATTAAAAAAAAAAAAAAAATTAAGTCACCTTCCAGACTTTCAGAAAATGAAAAATTTTCACAACTATCTTTAAGCATATGAACTTATTCAAAGTTACTTGGAATTTCTTGCTGGAGAAAGACTCTAGCAGCAACTGGGTAAAATCTTTCATATTCTGCTTAATTTTTTATTCTGTTGACAACTATAATTTTCCCTGGTTGGAAAATTTGCTTTTCAATGAAGTTTTGTGGGGCTTTTAAGTCAATATATACTAAGCACCCAGGGAACCAGCAGTTAGCATAATGGTTATGTTGCTGGACTCCCACATAGTCGACTGTGGTTCACGTCCCGGACCCGGTGGCTTAAAACCCACGCCGGGCGCGTGTGCGTGCGTGCCCAAGATCCCAAGAGGAGAATGGAGGAGAAGGGATTGTGGCGTGGCCATCCCCTCTGGGGGGTGATTTCTTGCTTTCTGTCTCTCTTTCTTTGTCTGGCAAGCGCACACGCCCTATAGTGAAAAACCTCTCCAAAAAAAAGCACCCAATACAACACTACTCAGATATTTCCATGGTTACTAGTATCATTTACAATAAAGAAACTGGGGCTCAGAAATAATCATTTGCCAATACCATTTTATTTATTTATTTATTTATTTATTTATTTATGCATGTCATAGGGCATAGACACTCTGGAGAGAGACAGAGAGAGGGAAAGTGAGAATTCACCTCCCAGGGGGGATGGCCATGCTGCAACCTCTTCTCCTCCATTCTCCTCTTGGAATCTTGGGCGCACACATACCAGGCATGAGTTTGAAGTCACTGGGTCCAGATATCAAACCGTGGTGAACTATGTGGAAGTCCAGCAATGTAACCGGTCTGCCATCTGCTGGTCCCTCTTGTTTTTTTCTTAAACCAAACTAACCCAATGGCGCCCTAATTTTAGTAGTCATCAGAATTACCTAGGCAAAGATTTTGGGACCCCCACACCCAGAATTTTGAAATAGCTAAGGCTGGGCTGGACCTAAGAATTTTCATTTCTAACAAGTTTTGTTATTACTGACTATGTCTATCCAGGGACCACATTTAACCATTTGACCCAAACCAAGAATTCTCTCCCCATTCACTAGTCAACTAGGAAGAGTTCAATTTCAGTTTTAGAAATAGAAACTTTCTGTCTCCAAATGTTTGAAACTCCAGAATGAAAACTATCTGGCAAGCATAATTCTCAACCACATTCACAATATATGTAATATCATTAGATTGGCACCAAGCTAAAACAAGTGACTAGCATGCACATTAAACGTCAGCACTCCTCTAGCTGCAGATGGGAGTCATTTCCTGGAAGAGTGGACACCAGAAGCAAAAAAAAAACCAATGTTAGCCGCCTGCTGCCAATAGACAACACATTTTTTTAAAGTTAAAAAAATATTATTAATTTTGTGTTGCCTTGAAAATAGTTTCCCTGACGAAACTAAAGCCAGAAATTTTTCAGCCAAATAAACAAAAGTGAACTCTTAATACTTCTGTAGTATGTTTTTTTTTTCTTATTATATTGTATTTTATCCTATTCAAAGTCTGCCACTGAAGCAAAAGCTGGCTGGTGATTCGTTTTAAAACTAAACGTACTAGTTACTGTATTTAAACAGGGACAGATGCTTCACTAAGCAGCATTTTAAAAATCTCATGACTTCAAAGTAAAAGGATCAAAAACCTAAACTTACTCAAAGATAGAAGGGAAATGAGGGAATTTAGTTTCACTTTTGCAGTCAGTTATAAGCAACAGTTTACTGTCTTTGATATGTATTCATTCTCCATGCATTTAGACAGCTATTTCTCAAAATTTTAGTGGCTATCAGAATTATGTAGGCGGCTTCTGAAACTCAGGTTCCAGAAACCTACGCAATTTTCTAAGTCAGTAGTTCTGGGGCAAGACCCAAGAATTTGCGTTTCTTTCTTTCATTTTTATATTTTTTAAAAATTTGCATTTCTAATAGGTTTCCAGGTGTTACTACTAAAGAGAAACCACACCTGAGAACCAGCCCTTTTAGAAAGTTTCCTTATGAGTTCTACTTGCTCTGTGGAGTCTCCTCAAACTGTGGAACTACCAGTTTTACAATTTCTTAAAATAACAATCTGAGATGAAAACATTAGCCACTTCTGTGTTTTCCGAGCACTACAAGATACCTTTATAGAGGTAGTTCAAAAAAAAAAAAAATTACTGAGAAATTTTTGGCCACTAGACAAGGTGCTTGTTGCTAGATATACAAAAGTGAAAAGATCTCACACTTTTACAACCCAATAAAAGCAGCAGTTATCTAAAAAGTTAAACTCAATACAATGATCACATTGCTAACAAAGACAAGTACCGCTCCTTCACAAATTCCCAGCAGGAGGCCAGACAGTATTGCAGTGGTAAAATGCAATGCTCTGTGAGACTGGCCACATTTGGAGACCTCCCTCAGTATGACAGGCATGCACATGCCCAACATCTGGGCAGACGAAGCTGGGAAGTGACGGGGCCATGCAGGCAACACAAGCTGGTAAGGATGCTGCCTCCCATTCTAAGGCAGGGCCTGGACTGGGAAGAAACTGAGGCAGGGCCCAGTTTACAAGCCCTCCCTTGTGTCCTTGTACTGGCCGGTATTCAATTTCTCTGCCTGAGTTTTACTGTTATTACGGTACCCTGTAAGGGTAAAACATCACCCCCAACCATTGCAATAAAGCCAATTAGTGATCTTGTAGGAATGTGGTTCCCTAAGACTGACACGAGGACCAGGAAGTTTAAGACTCCCCTACCTGTCTGTTTTTAAGCCAAAATTAA
>NW_006159682.1:840999-849994 GCF_000334495.1 Tupaia belangeri chinensis | reverse complement strand
GTGTTGTCTCCTGAGCTACAAGATCATCTTCCTTTCCCATATAAGATCATAGACTCACCCTCTATTGTTGTAATGTATAGATAGTCCATATATTAACTGTGTCTTTACTTAGCAAGACAAGATTTCTATCTAGGTCTTTGCAACCAGCAATGTTATCACCCTGGCCCGGGACTGAAGCTATCAAACATCCTCCAAGTCCCCTCTTCAAAAGACCCTGTCCGGTAATCAAGACTGAAGAAGAAAATGCACCAGATAAATAGACTCCTTCGTTCTGAGAACTGTGTTTGGCTTCACCTGTTCAAACAAGACAGACGTCATGTTTTATGATCATTGCTCTTGTGCTTTGAATTCTCTGTTTCATAGAGTAAATCTTTTATTTCCCCTCACCCCTCCTACTCCTGTAAGATCCCTCAATAAATACGTGTGTTTAGTAGCCGCCAGCGCGGCAGCCTGGAGCTGGCTCTGGCTGTGGCCGGCTGAGAACATGCTAAGGAGCAATGAGGTCTCAGTCTAATTTTTTGTTTCTGATCACCTGTGTCGCCTTTCTGTGTACGAGCCACCCTCCACTGCCGAGGCCAGACCCCGGCAGGGAAGGGGTCAATTGTAGCATCATGACAACGGTGGGGAGTACTCTCTGTCTCATGCTCATGGAAAAAAATAACAAATAAACTTTAAAAGTTGTTAAAATATATCTCCAAGAGCCAAAACATCTTCACAAAATGAGAGTACCACAAATACGGGCAAAATGTAGAACAATTTTAGTTTAAGACCTCACCTGACAAACATCTAAGGCTTATCAAGAATGTAAAAACCAATAAATATGAAGACAGACAGGACAGTGAAAAGGGAATGAGTGTACACTTCCAAAGAATAGAGAAGGAAAAGGAAAAAATATTGACTTCACAGTGGAGAATCTGGCAAACATGCTCTTAACCAAGGAATGACAGTTAACATCACCAGTGATATCTCGTGTACCCGATATGAGATGATGACAAAGACATTTCACATTCATGGTGTTCTTTGCAAAAACCTATGCCTCCAGTCCAATCTTAAGAAAATATCAGACAGGACTGGCAGGTGGTATGGTGGTTAAGGCAGTGGATTCCCACATGGCTGACCACAGTTCAAGTCCTGGACCCGCAGCTTGCTTTCTCACTTTACCTTTCTCTCTCCCTCTCTCTCTGATCAAGTTTTTTAAAATAATAATAAACAGGGACCAGCAGTTGGCATAATGGCTATGTCACTGAACTCCCATGCAGTCGACCACGTTTCAAGTCCCAGACCCAGTGGCTTGAACTCACACAGGGGGCATGTGCATGTGTGCCCAAGATTCCGAGAGGAGAATGGAGGAGAAGGGATTGAGGCGTGTCCATCCCCCTGGGGGCGATTTCTCACTTCTATCTCTCTGTCTCTCTCTGTCTTTCTGGCAAGCACACACGCCCTATAGCAAAAACGTCTCAAAAAATTTTAAAAAAATGATAATCCTTTAAAAAATAAAACATCAGACAACCTGGACTAAAACACACTCTATAAGATATCTAGACAGTATTGCTCCAAAATGTCAGTCATTAAAGAAAAAAAAAAGGTTAAGGACCAGAAAGATATGGCAACTAAATGTAATGTGAGGCCTTAGATTGGATCCTGAGACAGCAAGAAGAAAAACGGTGAAACCTAAACAAAGACTGGAGTTCAGTTAACAGTAAGGCACTAACGTTGGTTTCTTGGTTTTTGACAAAGTACCATAGCCATGTAGTATGTTACCAATAAAAGAAAGGAGTGAAGAGTACTGGGAAACTTTCTGTAATATCTTTGCTATGTTCCTGTAAATTTAAATTGTTCTAAAATTGAAAAAAATAATAATAATGACTCAGGAGGCCAACAGGCGGTGTGGTGGTTAAGGCACTGGACACTCCCACATTGTTGATCACAGATCGAGTCCGGGACCTAGTGGCTTTCCCTCTCTCTCTTCCTGTGTCTCTCTCTGATCAAATGAAAATAAATGAATGAATAAATCAAATTTTAAAAAAAAATTATGACTTAGGAAGTAAACTCTGGCTCACTCACTGGAAAATATGTCACAATTTCCCAATGGATCTAATATTTTTAATATCTTTATACTTTCCCAAAAGGAGAATGGAGAAGAGACCAAAGTGTGGCCATCTCTCTCTCTCCTTTTCTCCCTCTCTGTTGGTCACTGGCAAGTGCAAGCACCTTGCAGCAATTAAAATAAAAATAAAAAGGGTCCTGAACATGGTAACAAAGAAAGTTTATTCTTAATGTAGAGACTTCATAGATGACATTCTCCAGTCATAATGCAATTAGGTTAAAAGTATACACAAAACTAGGACCAGCGGATGGCCTAATGGCTATGTCACTGGACTCCTATGTAGTCAAATGCAGTTTGAGTCTCAGATCCGGTGGCACCAGGCGCGTGTGCTTGCATGCCCAAGATCCCAAGAGGAGAATGGAGGAGAAGGGACTGCAGTGTGGCCATCCCCCACCTCTCCCAGGGGTGATTTCTCGCTTTCTCTCTCTGTCTCTCTCTCTCTCTTTCTGGCAAACAAAAATTTCTCAAAGAAAAAGTATGTACAAAAGTAACATAAATCAAACAAACTTAACTACTTTGAAATTAGGAAGTATTCCTAACCACAAGATTAAAGAAAACTATATATTATCTGAAAGGTTGTGAAAGAATACTGTGTACCAATATCTACAGGATGCAGCTAAACATGTATTTATGGGGAAAAAATCCTTTATATTATTTCAATACTAAGGATTAAAAAATTTTAGAACAGTACTCATCTTCAAGAAATTTTTAAAAATGGCTTGGGATGATCAGATGGCATAGTGGTTAATCACTGGACTCCCATATGGCCAACCACAGTCCTAGTCCTGAACCCCGTGGCTTGAAACTCACACTGAACACGTATGCATGTGTGCCCAAGATCCTGGAGAAGAACTGAGGAGAAGAAGTGGCAGCAAGGCCATCCCCCATAGAAAGTGATTTCTTACTTTCCCTCTCATTGTGTCTGTCTTCCACCCTACCCCAGCATTTGTGCCCTAAGGCAAAAACCTCTTTAAAAAAAAAAAAGATGAATGGACTAGCCCTGTACTCCGCGGTTAAGCACTGTACATTGGGTGCCAAATCCCATATGGCCAACTGAGGTTTGAATGCTGGCCCCAGAGGCTTCAAAAACATATCAGGGGGACCAGCAGTTGGCATAATGGCTATGTCGCTGTATTCTCATGTAGTAGACTGCGGTTCGAGTCCCAGACCCGGTGGCTTAAACTCACGCCGGGTGCGTTTGCAGGCTGACCCAGGATTCCAAGAGAATGGAGGAGAAGGGATTGCGGCATGGCCATCCTCCTGGGGGTGATTTCTCGCTTTCTGTCTCTCTGTCTCTTTCTGGTGAGTGCATGTGCCCTATAGCAAAAACCTCTACAAAAAAATTGAGAAAACAAAACAACACATCAGGAGTGAGTGTGTGCATTACCCAAATCCTTAGAGGATGGAGAAAAAAGGATGGCAGCATGACCATACCACACTGGGAGATTTCTCTCTCTCTTTCTCACACATGCCCTCTAGCAATAAGAATGATTGGATGATTAGCAAAGTAAACAAAAAAACTAGTAAGAGAGAATTAAGATAATAGCTACAAAGGATACAATTAAAAGTCAAAATATAATAAAAAGGGTAAATAAGTATACAAAAGAAGGTTCTTTCGAAAGTTCAATAATATAGATAGAATCATAATAAAACAAATACCAAGAGGGAGTAAAGATATATAAAATTCAGAATGAGAAAAGAGCACAATCAAAAGCCTGAAAAAAATTAAAAGAAGAATGTCAATCTGTAACAAGCTGGAAGTCAAAACATAAACTACACTTTAACAAAGTAAAAGGGGGAAAATGTGAACAGACTAATTTCCAAAGAGTAACTGGGTGGACCAGACAATGGCACAGCAGTAACACGACACTCTGACCCACATAGAAAGGTTGGGGTTTGCATCCAGAGACTTCCCTGAACATGCCAGGTACCAACATGCCTATGACCCAGGGCAGCCTGAAGCTGGAGATGGACCACAGTATAAAGGCCCTGGTGGGAGTGTGGTCTCTCTCTCATTCATGGAAAAAATAAACAAACTTAAAAAAAAGTTTGTAACAGAGAAGATTATAAATTTACCACTGATGACTTCACAGCAGAGTGTAAACAAAACTTTACCTATAAATTCAACATAAAAATGTTCATACCAATAATCTGGTGGAAATAAAGTTTTCCTCTAAAGATAACTAAAGGCAGAAATTTTCATGTAAGAAAACGTTACTTACAACTGCAAACTCATCTCGGTCAAGCATTCCATCATGGTCAATGTCACTCAACTCCCAAACCTTAAAAAGGAAAGAATCGAGAAAAACTGATGTTCTTCCATTTTGCATACTTCTTGGGGGTAGGGCAAGTGTACTGGAGAGCAGTGAGAATGGAGATAAGCAACTGCCTGTCATGAAATGCCTTTAAAGGAGTCTGGACTTCATCCTGAATGCAATGAAAAGCTACAAAAAGATTAGTTTTGAAAATAAGATGATAACATTATATAAGTGGAGAAATAATTAGTAGAAAAAAAAAGACTTTTAAATTACCATTGAGTACAAGAGTGGCTGGTAGTAAGGAGAAGCCAAGGTGATGTTAGTGAATTTATGGTGACACCAAACTTATTAAATTTTCTCATAAGCAACTGTGGAGAAGGCAGAAAATTAACTTTCTGCAAAGCTAGATTTTCACCAGGCAGGAGTAATGGAAGAACACCATGATAAAGGGAGCTAAGTATAAGGACATGCAATTGTGGACCAAAAAATCCAAGTTGGATGAGGGGAAGAGTAATTTAAAAAGATAGGGAAACAAAGTTTCCATTTCACACAATGAATAGAGTTATGGAGATGGAAAATGGTGATGGCTGCACATGAGAATGTACTTAACACCAGTGAACTATGGACTTAAATCTGGTTGAGATGGTAAATTTCATATGATAATTTTACCACAATTAAACAGAAAAGAAACTTTAAAAGAGAAGGTGGAAAGTAAAGGAATCTGAAATTTAAAGGTGTTAGTGGTATCAAAGAATTAAAAGTCTTGCAAGTATCTAGGAAAGAGATTTTAAAAGACAGGAATTTTATATTATGGAGTAGAATTTATGATTTCATATATAAAATTATTTCTTTCAACAAGCCACAGAGCAGGTGGCAGATATAAAATATTGATGGTTTCTAGAAATTAAGTCATGCAATTGGGAAGTCAGAGTGTATATAGCACAAAGCAAAAAGGATCTACCTTAAGGGGCCTCTATATAAAACTTAATTTCAATCACTCATATTTTACATGGAATAACCAAATACAGAATAAAGTTGGCAAAAATTGTATATATTAAGTCTGAACAGAAAATTCTACAATAGGACTTTTAAATAAGATCTTTATTGATTTTTAAACAAAAAGCTTTAAGTGCTCTTGATAAAAATAAAAATTAAAAAATGTAATTAAAAATTACATTTAGTATTTAGTAATATCTTACTCTTCCAAGGATATCCACAGGTAACTTAGAGTTGAGTAACACTGGTTTCACTTTATCACCAGACAGAAATCCATTCACTGGGCTTAAACTATCAAAAATTGCATCATATTTGGCCTTGTCTTCAGACTACAACATAAAAAAAAGAAAGAAATCACCAGTTAAATAATGGTAAAAGGGATTGAACTGCAGCTAAAAAATCAAGTTTTCAAAGAGCAGACAATGGGGGCCAACCCCATAACATAGCAGTTAAGTGCTCTGGTAGTAAGGGGGATCCCACATGACTGACCAGTTTGAGTCCCAGCCCTGGTGACCTGGAGAACATGCCAGGCACATGTGCAAGCATGCCCAAAATCCTGACAGGAAGAAGAAATAGAGAAGGGATTGTGGAGTGACCATGCCCCATTAGGAGGTGTTTGGTCTTTCTTTCTCTCTCTGGCAACTGAATGCGCTAACAATTAAAAAAATATTACACATTTTAAAAAATCTGGTAAGAGGGGCCAACATGGTTTAAACAGTTCTTTATGGAAGCTTTTTTCTGAAATGGTGTTTTACATTCTATTGGGTTGTTAGAAAAGTCATGACAATTTTTTTTATGCAAAAATGCATCATGACTTTGCAGACAACCCAATATTATCATTATTTGGAGGCAAAGTAATGGTTATAGGAATCTTACCCGATTTTTTTAAAGTTCTTTTTGCCATAGGACACATGTGCTTGTGGGAAAGAGACATGGAGAGACAGAGGGAAGGAATGTGAAATCACACCCCAGGAGTGTGGCCACACTGCATTCCCTTTTCCTCCAGTCTCCTCTTGGAATTTTGGGCAAATGTTCCTGGCGTGATTTTCAAGCTGCTGGCACTGGACTTGAACCAGGGTAGACCACATGGCAGTCCAGAGCCCCAATCACCATGCCACCTGCTGGGCCCAACAATACTAATTGTTCTGAAAGGACTGACAGACCTGAAAGATGCCTCCAAGATAACCAATACCAGTACTTCCCCTACTGTCCTTAAACATATATATAAAAGTCTAACGTAAACAGATATATATTCCAGAGGTAAGGAGAAAAGATGTACTTGCGTAGAAAGCAAAGTAGGGAAAAGGAGAGTAGTTACAAAGTTGACTTACCTTTACAGCCCATGGGAGCTCAGCTGCAGAGGTTCCACTAATGAGCAAAGGACTACTGGTATCATGCTAAAAAGAAAAATATTACACATAAAGAGTTGAAATCCTCACATCAATAAGCAATAAAGAAAAAATAGTCTTTGGATTTAAACATATTCATTCATATGCAGGATCTCAATGTACACAGAACACTGTTTTATATTAACTAGACCTTTATCTAAGTACCAATGAAACAAAAAGTTTATTTAGATAGTAAAGCACTAAATAAAACATTCAGGCATTACAGAAGACGCCCTGTACAAATAAGATCATGATACAGATAGCTGAATGTTAACAAAAATATTTAAGGTCCTGTTAACTGATGACATTTTCCCAACATTATTTAAGAAAAGCAGCCTGGGAAAAACAACTCGGCATTTCTTTCTTACTTTTTTTTTTTTTTAAAGAGATTTCTGCTATAGGGTACATGCACTCCCTGGAGAGACAGAGACACAGAAAGTGAGAAATCACTTCCCAGGGCGATGACCATGTCGCAATTCCTTCTCCTCCATTCTCCTCTTAGGATTTTGGGAACGCACACACATATGCCCAGCATGAGTTTCAAGTCACCATTTCTGGGCCATGAACCGTGGCCGGCCCTGTGGGAGTCCAGCAATGTAACTATTATGCCATCTGCTGGTCCCTCACAACTCAGCATTTCTAAGTCACAAGTCCATTACACCTCTGAAGAGTATGCTATGTTTATCTGGCCAAAGAAACAGATGAATATATTTGAAAAATCTTTACAGTAATACACTGGGTTGTTGGCAAAGTCATGATTTATTTTGCATAGAAAAACAGAAAAAATATGTCATGACTCTTCCGACAACCCAACAGTTCAGCAACAAATTCCTATATTAGGTTACTAGGGACCAGCAGGTGGTATGATGGTTAAGGTGCTTGACATTCCCACATGGCTGACCACAGTTCAAGTCCTAACCTGGTGGCTTGCTTTCTTGCTTTCTCACTTTCTCTCTGTCTGTCTCATGCTGGTCAAATTAAAAAATAAATGAATAAATAAATTAAATAATTCTTTAAAAATAACTTTAGGGGAAACCAGCAGTTAGCATAATGGCTATGTCGCTGGACTCCCACTTAGTCGACCGCGGTTCGCGTCCCAGACCCGGTGGCTTAAAACTCACACCGGGTGCGTGTGCATGCGTGCCCAAGATCCCGAGAGGAGAAGGGACTGCAGTGTGACCATCCCCTCTGGGGGGTGATTTCTCACTTTCTGATTCTATGTCTCTCTCTGTCTGTCTGGTGAGCACACGTGCCCTAAAAAAAAAAACTTTAGGTTAAATTCTCAGTACACAGACCAATAACTTCTAAAATATTGAGTTTAAAAATTAACAGGGACCCATAGGTGGTGTGGTAGTTAAGGGTACTGGACTCCCACATGGCTGAACACGGTTCGAGTCCTCAACCTGGCGGTTTGATTTCTCACTCCCCATGCCCCACTTTATCCCTCTTTGATCAAATTAAATATATAAAAATAAATAAAGGTAAATAAAATAATTCCCAAAAAAAAATTAAAAGGAAAATACTAATCAAAAAAGCCATAAAGTTTCTGACACAAAGAGTGGTTTAGGAAGGAATAACCATGCTACTATGAAAACATTACTAAATATGATAATTACACAATTTAAGTCCAGTATATGGGTACAAAGATCAATGGATAAGAGCAGAAAAATACAGAAAGAAACCAAAAAAATGAAAATTTAGCATGATTGATATAGCATTTTAAATCAGTAAGGAAAAGACTGATTATTCAATGAAATATTAGGTCTGTAGGGTAACCATCTTGAGAAAACATAAATTTGAATCCATATATAAGGATTAACTTAAATGTGAAAAAATTAAAATTTTTATATAACTTTTTATATAATTTTACAAATTTTTTTTATAATTTATATAAAAAACAGTAACTTGTTCATGAAAAAAAAAAATTACCAAAAGATGAATGACAACTGGAGAAAACTATTTACAACTCATATAGACAAATAGTTAATTTCCTATATTTAAAGAGCTTCTAGAATTCAATAAGAAAAAGAGTAACAACTCAAGTGAAACAGGCAAAAGCTGTGAACAGACATTTACAGCAATATAATTGGTTTATAAGAATAAGAAAAGCTCTTCAACCTCACTATATAATATAAAACTAATAAATTAAAATTACACTGACATATTGCCACATATCAAACTGACAAGGATGTATTAACAAAAGTCTGACAACACTACATCACATCAAATGTAGGGCAACAGGTATT
>NW_006159682.1:840136-840951 GCF_000334495.1 Tupaia belangeri chinensis | reverse complement strand
TCAACCAATTGCTGATGGGACAGTGAACTAGTATACGGGGACTTCAAAAAGTCTGCAGAAAAATGGAATTAAAGTATGAGTTTGTTTTGGTGCAAAAAATTTCTGAAATCCATGCATAGTTTTCATTATATGCACTATCTGTGGACTTTCTGAAGACCTCTTGCACAACTACTATGGAAGGTCAGTCTGATGATATACATGTAAATTAGAGACAAAAACTTTTAGAGCAGCACTTCTGCTTTTTAAAAAATATTACTTTATTCCATGAATGAGAGACCGACATATAGAGAGAGACAGAGATACAGAACCCTGATAGAGTTTCTGACACCCCACCCAACCTCAGCTAGTCCAGATGATGGGTACAATCGGGATGCTCTCTGGAAGCAAACCGGCAACCTTCCCATGTGGGTCAGCCTTACAGAGTGATGCATTTTACTGCTATGCTATCATGCCCCCTGCATTTCCAATTTTGGTAACTTAAAAATATAAATATATTTCTGCACTTGTAAAATGACATATATATGAGGTAATTAGTCATTGCAGTATTATTTTAATGAAAGATAACAAATAAGCTAAAAGCCTATATTAAGAAGCAGTTAAATACATTTATGGCAAATGCAGGCAAAGAAATACCATGCAGCTATTTTTAAAAAAAGAAAAAAGGGGGCCGGCAGGTGGCATGGTGGTTAAAGGTGCTGGACTCCCACATGGCCGACTGCAGTTCAAGTCCTGGACCTGTTGGCTTGCTTTCTCACTTTCCCTCTCTCTCTGATCAAACTGGAAAATAATAATAATAAATAAAATTAAATAATTCT
>NW_006159682.1:804712-838868 GCF_000334495.1 Tupaia belangeri chinensis | reverse complement strand
AAACCTCTCCAAAAAAAAAAAAAAAAAAACTTTAGGTTAAATTCTCAGTACACAGACCAATAACTTCTAAAATATTGAGTTTAAAAATTAACAGGGACCCATAGGTGGTGTGGTAGTTAAGGGTACTGGACTCCCACATGGCTGAACACGGTTCGAGTCCTCAACCTGGCGGTTTGATTTCTCACTCCCCATGCCCCACTTTATCCCTCTTTGATCAAATTAAATATATAAAAATAAATAAAGGTAAATAAAATAATTCCCAAAAAAAAATTAAAAGGAAAATACTAATCAAAAAAGCCATAAAGTTTCTGACACAAAGAGTGGTTTAGGAAGGAATAACCATGCTACTATGAAAACATTACTAAATATGATAATTACACAATTTAAGTCCAGTATATGGGTACAAAGATCAATGGATAAGAGCAGAAAAATACAGAAAGAAACCAAAAAAATGAAAATTTAGCATGATTGATATAGCATTTTAAATCAGTAAGGAAAAGACTGATTATTCAATGAAATATTAGGTCTGTAGGGTAACCATCTTGAGAAAACATAAATTTGAATCCATATATAAGGATTAACTTAAATGTGAAAAAATTAAAATTTTTATATAACTTTTTATATAATTTTACAAATTTTTTTTATAATTTATATAAAAAACAGTAACTTGTTCATGAAAAAAAAAAATTACCAAAAGATGAATGACAACTGGAGAAAACTATTTACAACTCATATAGACAAATAGTTAATTTCCTATATTTAAAGAGCTTCTAGAATTCAATAAGAAAAAGAGTAACAACTCAAGTGAAACAGGCAAAAGCTGTGAACAGACATTTACAGCAATATAATTGGTTTATAAGAATAAGAAAAGCTCTTCAACCTCACTATATAAAACTAAAAGGATAAATTAAAATTACACTGACATATTGCCACATATCAAACTGACAAGGATGTATTAACAAAAGTCTGACAACACTACATCAGTTAAAATGTAGGGCAACAGGTATTCAATTGCTGATGGGACAGTGAACTAGTATACGGGGACTTCAAAAAGTCTGCAGAAAAATGGAATTAAAGTATGAGTTTGTTTTGGTGCAAAAAATTTCTGAAATCCATGCATAGTTTTCATTATATGCACTATCTGTGGACTTTCTGAAGACCTCTTGCACAACTACTATGGAAGGTCAGTCTGATGATATACATGTAAATTAGAGACAAAAACTTTTAGAGCAGCACTTCTGCTTTTTAAAAAATATTACTTTATTCCATGAATGAGAGACCGACATATAGAGAGAGACAGAGATACAGAACCCTGATAGAGTTTCTGACACCCCACCCAACCTCAGCTAGTCCAGATGATGGGTACAATCGGGATGCTCTCTGGAAGCAAACCGGCAACCTTCCCATGTGGGTCAGCCTTACAGAGTGATGCATTTTACTGCTATGCTATCATGCCCCCTGCATTTCCAATTTTGGTAACTTAAAAATATAAATATATTTCTGCACTTGTAAAATGACATATATATGAGGTAATTAGTCATTGCAGTATTATTTTAATGAAAGATAACAAATAAGCTAAAAGCCTATATTAAGAAGCAGTTAAATACATTTATGGCAAATGCAGGCAAAGAAATACCATGCAGCTATTTTTAAAAAAAGAAAAAAGGGGGCCGGCAGGTGGCATGGTGGTTAAAGGTGCTGGACTCCCACATGGCCGACTGCAGTTCAAGTCCTGGACCTGTTGGCTTGCTTTCTCACTTTCCCTCTCTCTCTGATCAAACTGGAAAATAATAATAATAAATAAAATTAAATAATTCTTTAAAAAAAAAAAAGAAAAAAGAAGTTTTTATTTAATGATATTTTTTTAAAAATCTCTAAAACATATTAAGTTATTAAAAAAAAAAAAAGGTACAGGCCCAGCAGCAGTGGCACTGGTAGAAGCATTGCTCTGCAATGCCAAAGCCACATGGTCAACTGTGGGTTCAGATCCCAAGTCAACCTGAAACACACAAAGCCATCGCACACCCAAAATCCTGACTGACTAGAGGAAAGGGATAGAAGTATGCCAAGTCTTTGACAAAGGTGGCTATCTCTCTCTTTCGTGTTCTCTCTCATGCACTCCCTTGAAAGAAATAAACTTAACTGTAAAAATAAAAGGGAGCCAGATCCCACATGGCCAACCATGCAGTTCTAGTCCCAGCCCTGGAGGCTTTAAAAACACATCGGGTATGTATGTGTACGTGCTCCAGATTCAACAAGATGGAGAAGGAATTGTGTCATAATCACATCCCATTAGAGGGTGCTTTCCATCTCCCTCTCTCTCTTACAAGCTCTCTGATAAATTTTTTTTTTTGAGAGTTTTTTCACTATAGGGCGCGTGCACTCGCCAGACAGAGAGAGACATAGAGACAGAAAGTGAGAAATCACCCCCCAGAGGGGATGGTCACGCCGTAATCCCTTCTCCTCCATTCTCCTCTCGGGATCTTGGGCACGCAAGCACATGTGCCCGGCTTGAGTTTTAAGCCACCGGGTCCGGGATGTGAACTGCGGTCGACTACATGGGAGTCCAGCGACATAGCCATTACGCTAACTGCTGGTTTCCATAATTTTTTTTTTAAAAAGGGGGGGTAAAAAATCATGTGTATAATATGCTACAATTAACATAAAAAGAGGAAATATGTATTTTTATTATATATTCACATCTAATAACTGAGCAAGATTATACAATAAACTATTATAGTTAATAGCAGCAGCCACTAACAAAGAAAAGCAGGCAGCTAAGTCATAGAGGTTAAAGGGAAATTTTTAAAAAACATTTTAATTTTAATGTACAATTTTAATTTTAATGTTTAATATTTTAATGTTCATAATGTTTAAGTCATATGGTACAATTTTTTAAAAATTAAATACAGTTTAAATTTAAAAACATTCCTTACAAATCTGGGTGGAGGAACAGCCAGGTTCAAGCTACTCAGTGAAACCTCCAATCCATTCTGGGCACAAGCCACAAGACGCAAAGCAACAAAGAATTCCTGAGAAAGAAAAGTCAAAGTGTTAAGAGCCTTGTCTCTCTCTCTCTACCTACCTGCCTACACATATACTTTTAATCTGAAAATATAAAACAATTCACAATTACTCAAGGGTATTTATGTAGCAAAAAAATCATAGAATATTTGCTCTAAAATTGAAAAGACTTATGTAGAAAGATGTTCCTAATATTATAAATAGCAAATAAAATATAAATGAGGAAATAACTTAAATTTTAATACATACAGGTGGCAAAAATTACAATTAATACTCATGTTTCAAAGAATATTTAATGATATTAAGAAATTATCTTTATCATTTAAATAAGAAAGAAGAATTTTAATACCAGTCTAAAAGAAAACAATAAATAAAATCTAAAGTTACCAAAAGTCATCTCAGGATTTGTAAGATTATAAATTTTGAAACAAGCTTACTAAACCAAATGACTCAATCATTGCTATTCCAGAATAGCTACAGAAAATAACTGTGTAGCATCCAAAATATTATATAACTGCTTGACTTCAAAATACTTAATATTTCTCCCCACAAAGAACCTTGGACTTTTAACATTTGAAGTATAGGTCCAGAATGTAATAAATAAATAAATAAATACAAAGAATCAGAAGCAACTGATTTTCAGTTGTTCTGAGTTAGTCAAGTCTGGCAATAGGCATAACAAAAGCATTTACTCCAGTTATAAATTTTCAAACTTATTAGTACCCTAGAGTACTTGCTGATGTAATCGACTCTTCACTACTTTTCTCAAACCTTCCATTCTCACCTACGTCCTTCTTAACCAATTTCTAAATCTATTCTTACCATCTTGCAGGCTGTCTGCTTTATATAATTCCTGGCCCTCACTCATAAATTTCTTTAAAAAAATGTTATTTCAAGATATCCCTTTTTCTTCTCATTCAGCCCACAAGCTTCTGTGGAACCTGACTTCAACTTCCACAATTAGCTAGAGAAGCTACCGCCTATGTTTATAAATAACCTCCCAGCTACAATAAAATACCACCCACCCCCCCCCCCAAAACACAACCCCCCCCCCCCGCCCCCCAATAAAAAGCTTCAACCCACTCATTCTCTTGGCAGCCTAGGAAAGTATGAGCATCCCTCATGCTCTCCCCCACTAACAGGTCTTCATCAAGCTATCCTAGAGTTCTCCCCTGATTGTTTGTGTCTTCTGGTGGAGTCAAGGACTCTTCCAACATTTAAATGCTGGTATTCTAAGTATTCCAACATTCTATGTGAGATTCAATTACTGTTAGGTAATCAGGTCCACTCCCACAGTATGGATGGGCTCTAAGGTGAAATAATTCTGCATTAAATTCTACTTCTGTTACTTAAAGTTGTGAGGCCATGGGCAACTTAAATGAAACTCTTCCAAAATGAAGGCTAATGTATACTTTGCAATGTATTATGAGCAACAAAGTAAAAGCTGTACTATAGGAGCAAAGTGTCTAGTGTATTCTTGGCACATCAGAACTCAATAAATACTGGTTTCTTTTCTTTGATTCTCCCCTTCAAAAAAACGCCAGCAGGCGGGGCCGGCAAGTGGCATGGTGGTTAAGGGCGCTGGACTCCCACATGGCCGACCACAGTTCAAGTCCCAGACTTGGTGGCTTGCTTTCTCACTTCCTCTCTCTCTCTTTGCCTCTCTCTGATCAAACTGGAAAATAACACTGATAATAATAATAAATAAAGTTAAATAAAATAATTATTTTTTTAAAAAAGTAAAAGTTAATTAACTTATTTTTTAAAAAAAGCCAGCAGGCTCAGGCATTTGCCAGAGAGAGACAGAGAGAGAGAGAGAAAAAGCACCCCTTAGAAGGATGTGGTCACACCTCCGTCCCTTCTCCTCCATCTCTCCATCTTGTTGGGTCTGGGGACATGCACATACACATACTCATCCTGTTTTTCAAACTGCCAGGGCTAGGATTCAACTACAGCATCTGGCTCCCTTAAGCACAAGGCTACAGGGGCCTATCTTCCTTTCTATGTTAATTCAAATATCTATGCCTCCAATGCAAACTCAAGGCTTTACTGTAGACCCATAAAAACAGTCATATAGGTGTAACTACTCTCAAACTCAACATCCAGAGTCCAGGAATATCGGTCAAGAATTTATTCTGTGTAAATCCTTAAGATAGTGACCACGTCTGTCATGTTTGCCTGTGTATTTCTTTATCTTTTTAAAGAGATTTTTGCTATAGAGTGTGTATGCTTGCTGGAGAGACAAGACAGTGAGAAAATAGCCTCTGGGGGGATGGCCACAATGCAATCTCTTCTCCTCCATTTTCTCCTCAGGATCTTAGGCACGCACACACACACACACATGCCCGGGTCTAGGACTTGAACAGTGGTTGACTAAGTGGGAGTCCCACAACATAACCATTACATCAACTGCTGGTCCCATCACCTCAGTATTTCTAAGGCCTGGCATTCATAACAGGTACTCAACAAATCTGCTAACTTAAGTGTATCTGGATGCCCACATAAATTTCGCTTTTCTATGTCTTTGATGTACTAAACTGGTCCACCTACCCAGAGGTTCCAATGGGGACTACAATTTAGCCCTAAAATCTAAATTAAGGGACTTGAATATTCTAACCCCTTCATCTAATTTTTCCCATCTCTTTTCTGGGTTTGAATCTGCTTCAACTATCTCAATAGGGAAAAATTAGCTGAGTAGCGGCACTTAGCAAACATATCAGCAAGTCGCAAACTATGAATCCAGTCCTAAAGGACTCTGAAATCAATCTCAACAAGCAGAACGTCAAAGAATACTTACGGTATTCAACACTGTTGGCCATAACCCGTTTATGTATTTCTGGTGTAGAGTTCACCTCTGTCCTATAAACCAATTTCTGGCTTACAGGTGAGAGACAAGATCCTGAGCAGAGCACTCAGGTTTGATTAGCCAAAGAGCTTTCTTTAAAGTATATGAGGCAATACCATCTCAACATTTACTAATAAAATCTACTTTTACTTATAACCCTATATACCCAAGAAATTTAAATAAGAATACGAAGAGCAAAAATTTCTCTGAAATACAATAAAATAAACTCCAGGAGAACAATGTCACCAAACTAAAACTAACCTTTAGGAATTAATAGCTTAATGTGCAATGACTGAAAATATTTTCATTGTTTTGACACTTGCCCTTACAGCACCTTAGTGTTGGCAAAAACAAATTCTTAGCTTAAAAATACAAAAAACTGCTAGCTCTTTTCTATTTTAAATCACTCAAAATTTTTTTCAAATAAATCTCCGAATCTTACTTGTTTGTTCAGGATACCTTTGCCATCTGTATCAGCTAAATCCCAAATCTGAAATTTAAGGAAAGAAAAGGGATCAATGTATATTTTAAACAAAATTTATCTTAATAAATAACATCCCTGCGATTTACAACCTAATGATCTCTGGGAATCATATCTAAGAATCAAGACACTTTAAAGATCATTTAGTGTAACCCTTCACAAAGATACAAGGCCTAAAACAGCTCAAATGAATCGGCTCAAAAACATTTATGGCATCAGAGAAAGAGCTGAAACCCAGGTTCTAATTTTCAGTCAAATGAATGCCTTTTTCATTAATCCCGATTCTGAGTCTAGTGCTCTTTCTACTAGAACACACTATTTTGATTTTAGATCCTTATTAAAGGTGATAATCTTTTCTATGGGCAAGTTGAGATGGTTAATGTTTACTTGTGAATAATTAAATTAGTAACAGTGATTCTTTTTCAGGATTTTGAATATACATCAAAATCATGAATAAGGATTTGACAAGAAAGGGGCTTTCCGCCTCTTTGTGCTCTTTCCAAAGCCTCCCCACCCCCCACTCTATTGACCACACAAACACAGAGACAGTTACAATAGAGGAAGCAGGGAGAAAGCCAATTCTTTGAGTGTGTGGCAAGGTTCCCAGTCTGCAGTTTCTCCACCAAATGTAATATTACTTCATTACATACTACTAAAAAGTTACTTGTTTCTAAAATATCTGAAAGATGATTTTACTTTTCCAAAAGGTAAATCATTACACCACAAATTCTCTCTACCCCATTACTGTAACTGCTTCTATGACTCAATTCTAACTTCAAAACTTCTTGATGGTACTTGTCTGAATTTGCATCCAGTTTATCTGCAGCAATATATATCACTGTCATAAATAAATATTACCTTTCCAAGTATCAAGTCTGGAAGTCCTGATTTTTTTAGGAAAGCAGCAGCATCAGAAGCTAACACCCTTCCAGTATTGCCTGTATCAACCTGAAAATATGCAGATCATAAGTTGACAGAGAAACACACAAAGGCAAAATGATTACCATTTACCTGCCTTCCATCCCTGTAATTTGGGAACCAGCTTTTTCAAGAAAAAACAGGAATCCTTTGACTAGTAAGAGCCATGGATTATGTGGAGAGTCATAAGAGAGTATCATCTACATAGCACTGGCGATTTACAGTGCTTTTTATCATGCCTGCTACACAAATAGAAAACTGAAGCTGAGAGGAAGTGAAAGCAAATTAGTGGAGCCATAACATCAACACAGCATCTTCTGACTCCAAATCTTCTATAGTTGTCATTTAAATTCCAGTAAAGCTAAATGGCAACTGAAGGAAAAATGCAACATTCCCATGAGAGGTCTTTTGACAAATGAGAATAGCTGCATGTTATAATACCTGCCTCTTCAAACATCTAAAGTTTCGATCATCAATTTCTGCTTTTATACCAACTCATATGAATTGCATCACCTTAGAAAATCAAAGCAACATCAGTTCTAAAATCAGCAGTGATTCCATAATAAACCTTAAGAAATAGTTTTAAAACTGCTAAGTTTCTTTTTCTTTTTTCCTTTTTTGGAGAGTTTCTAAAACACATCATTTTAACTGATGGGGACTTTCCTTTAAGAGCAAACTAGGTCGCCAAAAAACAAAAAGTCAACATAATGACTCTTATTTTTGTAAAGACTTCCTAGAGGCCTATATGTAAAAATTAAAAGCACATTTTAAAAAAATCTTGCAAAAGTTAACATGGTATATTACATTTATGAGAGAACTGTTTTTCTAGTTTAAATATTGTTTGTGTGTATGTGTGTGTGTGTATACATAATAAACACACACAACATTCCGAACACTTCAATCCCAGCAAAGCAGCAAAAGAGAAATCATTTCTTTCAACTAAAACACGGGTAAATAGGGCACTCAGGAAAAAAAAAAAAGCAAGCCTAATCTTTCAAATTAGGGGTAAAAGGGAAGTACAGAAAGGAAATCTGACTCCAGAACTTTCTGAACTTTTCTAGGTCCACTCCCTAACCAGTGGAAAAGGAATACCCACACCCAGCATAACCTAAATATAGGGGCATTCAGGGAAAAATATCAATCATCCTCTTATGAGATATTAAGGCACTGTGTCCCAATAAAGAATGTCATTATCATCCATCCTTTTAACAAATTAAACACGGTCATGTAGTCTGTCATCTACAGGCATTTTCTATTGTACTCTGATTCTCACCTGAAGGCTCTGCCATGAGCTACAGGCCACAAACGATGTGATTCAGAGCATTTTGAAAAGGACTATACTGGAACCAACAGTTGGTGTAATAGCTATATCGTTGGACTCCCATGTAGTCAACCATGGTTTGAGTCCCAGACCCAGTGGCTTAAACTCACGCTGGATGCATGTGCATGAGTGCCCAAGATCCCGAGAGAATGGAGGAGGAGTGATTGCAGCATGGCCATCTTCCCTGGGAGGTGATTTCTCTCTGTCTCTCTCTGTCTTTCTGGTGAGCGCATGAACCCTATAGCAAAAACCTCTCCAAAAAAAAAAAAAAAGAAAGAAAGAAAGAAAGAAAAGGACTGTATTAATTACTCGGGACTATTAACACTTGAAAAAACAGACTTTGGGTAATGATTTCTGAGCTAACATCACTCAGTTTTTCAGACTGTACTTCCAGGACTTCTTCCAGACTGAAAGCAGAGATGCTTCATAAAAGTAGACTCCTGAACCAAGATTCAGCTGAACAAAAATTAATTACATAGGACTGAATGAACTATCAAGGAAAACTGAATTATGGTTATTTACTTAGAATACTGTTGGCATTATTTTTAATGCTCTTTTTGTGAAAAAGCTCTTTTTCTTCTTAGGCTATCTCAGTCCTCAAATCATTAGGCTCTGCTTTTGTAAAATGAAATAGTTCTCAATGGTATCTGATTACCACTGATCATTCAGAATTCAAAAAATAAATACTTTCACTGAATGTCTTTACTTTTTATGGCAAGAATTATTACACATATTCAATAAGTTTGTTTTCCTTTTTTATCATGGTGTAACTGGATAAACAGATGGTACAAAACAAGGTCATATTTGAGAACAGTTCCCTGTTAATCAGAACAAGTCACTGTGAAGAAACAAGAATTGGGCTGGCCTCATACTGCACCAGTTAAGCATTGTGCATAGGGGAGTCAGATTCACAAGGCAGACTGTGGTTTAAATGCTGGGCCCCATCGCTTAAAAAACACACCAATCATGTGTGTGTGCCCAAGATACTGACAAGACAGATGAATGAAGGAAGGGGGATTACAGCATGACCATGGAAAAGGAAGTGCTGTCTCTCTGGGAAGTATATGTACCCTCTGGTAATTTAAATAAATAAACAAATCAATCAATCAATAAATCAATCAAGGAATAAGGATTGATTTTATGTCTACAAAGCCTTCCAAAGAAAACTAGTGGCTTATAAGGTGCCAGCTCATAGGTAGTAAAGCAGTTACTTACCAGCAGGCTAGGAACCTTAGCAAAACTAGGAAACTTTAAAATGAGATAAATTAGCTCAAATAAATTTATTTATTTATTGGTTTTTGCCATAGGACACGTGAGCCCGCTCATCTGAGAGAGAGAGTCAAAGAGATGGAAAGTGAGAAATCGTATCCCCGCCAGCAGAGATGGCCACACCACAATCCCAATGGAATTTTATCCATTCCCCTCTGAGGATTTTGGGCACACACACACACACAAATGCTGACATGATTTTCAAGCCACTATATCCAGGACTCGAACCACAGTCTGCCACAGGCCCAGTGCCTTACCACCACACCACCTTGCTAGGCCCAGGTCAAATTTATATGTACTGCTCGTGAAATATGGTGGAAACAAAGAGGCCTGGAGTCTAACCTTCAGATAGAGGGACCAAAAGCTAGGCACAGTGGCACACATCTGCAGTCACAGCTACACGGGACGCTGAAGTAGGAGAATCATAACATAACAAGATGCTGTTTATTTTTAAAAAGGAAAAAAAGACAGAGGAACAAATAACAGGATTTTAAAAAAGGATAATTTGGGAGCCGGACAGTGATGAGGCAGCAAAACTAGCTATTTTGCAAGACAGACCCACATGGGAAAGTTGCCAGTTCATGCTGGAGACCTCCTTGAGTACGCCCGAGCACCCATGTGCCAATAATCTGGGCTGGATGAAAGCAGGCATGAACTATGGCATTAAGTCCTTATCAGGGGTGCTAAGTATCTCTCTCCCTCTCTTTCACTCATGAAAGAAATACATAAACTTAAAGAATATTGTCAAAAAATACAATCTGGGTCTTAACATTTTTCAGGCAGAAATTAATAATCTAGGAACCAGCAGATGGCACAATGGTTATGTTACTGGACTCCCATGTAGTCGACTGTGGTTCAAGTCCTGGACCTGGTGACTTAAAGCTCATGATGGACAGGTGTGCGTGCATGCCCAAAATCCCAAGAGGAGAAGGGAAAAGAGACTGAGATGTGACCACAACCTGCCCAGGGGGAGTGATTTCTTGTTTTCTGTCTCTCTGTCTTTCCAATGAGCATACAAACCCTATAGCAAAAATCTCTCTTAAAAAAAAAAAAATTAAATATCTGACCTTAGAAGTTGCTCAATATGGGGTCAGCAGGTAGAGTGGTGATTAAGGCCTGGACTCCCAAAAGACCTAGACCTGGCAGCTTGATCAAGTCCGAGACCTGGCAGCTTGATTCCTCACTTTCCCTCTCTCTAGTGAGCACATATGCCCTATAGCAAATTTTAAAATAATAATGATAATAAATAAAATTAAACAAAATAATTTCTTGGGGAAAAAAATGTTGCTAAATGGTGTATGGCTCCAAATTGCAAAGCAGTTTTCAATGGTTAATACCAGTTCCAACTAAGTAGCTACCTGGCCCAAATGTAATAAAGTCAGTCTTCTCTGTGACTGTGATCACAAGGGAAGGGGACTTTTAGGAAAAATAATTCCATACTTGGGAATGGGCTAATGAGATTATCTCTATCTTCAGGATTATCTACATTTTTGTCTTACAAATTAATTTGTGTATTAATTAATTTGTATAAGTGAATAAATGTATCTAATGTTCTATCGATGTTTAACATATATCACTATCAGATATTTAAGGCAACTAAGTGTTTGGGTTTTTTTTTTAGATTTTTACCACAGGGCATGTGCACTTGATAGAGAAAGGGAAAGGGAAAGTGAAAAATCACCCGCCAGGGGAAATGGCAATGCCACAATCCCTTTTCCTCCATTCTCCTCTCACAATTCTGGGCATGTGCACGCATGCTCTCAGCATGTTTTTCAAGCAGCCAGGTCTGGGACTCAAACAGCAGAGCCAGTCACGTGGGATCCAGCACCTTAACCAGCATGTCACCTGCTGCCTCTAGACTTAGTTATCTTTCCTTCATTTATCTAGAAGCTTGTGGAAACATTAAATACTCAAAGTAGGAGGCTAAAGCACAAAAAAGCTAAAATAATACATTTCAAGTTTATCCAGTTATATGGTAACTTTCATGCATACAATCAAGAATTGACAGTACATTTTATGTTTAATGTAGGAAAACAATGAAACAAAAATCTTACCTGTCTGTAGTATTTTTCATATACAGGGTTCCCACTTGATAACTAAAATAAATAAATAGAAATGATATACTATTCAATAACTTCTATTAGCACATTTGGCATTTAATCAACAGATATTTGATAAGTGAAGATGAATGGGATAAAATATCCTTGATTTCAAAAAGTTCGGTGTTGTTTCTTCCAGGGTGGGGGGTAAGGGGAAGAATGAATGAAATTAGTTACATGGATTACTAAGAATTGGGTAGACGAAAAATAAAACAAGAATCTTAAAATTACTTTTGACATCAGAACTCTACTCATTCAAGATTTTACCTAGAAACTCAAGAGATAGCAAATTAGAGGTGAAATGCTTTGGCTAAAAGTCAGATGAGAATTCCAAGTACTCATCCTTTACCTAATAGCCCAAGGTACCTATGAATATAGTTCAAAAACCACTTCAGTAAAATAATCAAATGAGTAATCAAACAGATACAAGATGATATACATGTGATCAACCAATGGGTTCCTTAGTCAGATAATGAACAAATCTGGTATCTCATCAATGAAAGGCGGTTAGGAATATCGATATTTGAAAGTTCAAATTGACCTGCATGTAAATATCTAACAGTGTTCTAGAACCAGAAGGGGAATCCAGGAAGGCTTCGTGGGGGTGACATCAAACCAGGAACTTGAAATATGGGGGAAGTCGGGAGAACATGACTATATAGAGATAGTGGCAAATAAACAATTGACAGAAAGCTCAGTTATGTTTGAAAAGAATGCAAGGAGTCATGAATGGTAAGAGAGATAGGAAATGGGGCTGGCAGGTGGCACAGTGGTTAAGGTGCTAGATTTCCCCATGGCCAACCACGGTTCAAGTCCCAGACCTGGTGACTTGCTTTCTCACTTTTCCTTTCTCTCTCTCTGGTCAAATTAATAATAACAAATAAAATAAATAAATAATTCTTTTTTGTTTGTTCGTTTGTTTTTGAGAGGTTTTTGCTATAGGGCGCGTGCGCTCGCCAGACAGACAAAGACAGAGAGACAGAAAGCGAGAAATCACCCCCCAGGGGAGATGGCCACACCGCAATCCCTTCTCCTCCATTCTCCTCTTGGGATCTTGGGTATGCATGCACACGTGCCCGGCATGAGTTCAAGCCACCAGGTCCGGGACTCGAACCGTGGTCAACTACGTGGAAGTCCAGTGACATAGCCATTACGCTAACTGCTGGTCCCAAAAATAAATAATTCTGTTAAAAAAAGAGATGGGAAATAAGATTATACTATAAAGTTTACACCAGGCATGGTCACAGGCATGTGACACATGCCTGTGGTCATAGCTACTTGGAAGATTGAGTTAAGAGGATCACAACATAGCAAGGCCTTGTTTAAAAGAAAAAAAAATGATTATGATATTTTGTCAAGGACAACTTCTGAAGAGTCTCATTTGCCACTGTAAATGTAGAGAAAATGAGACTGGAAATTGTGACAGATTCAAGAGTTTTGGGCTTGGTACTGATTCTTGATATTAGGTGATTTATTTGGTGAAGAGAGAAAGTAGAAGCAGAATAGAGGGAGTTAGTAAGTAAATAATTTTAATGGTCTAGTTGAGGACCTTTATTGCCATGGCAATAAAGAAGGGTATGGTTTCAAGTTTACAAGATAGATTTGACAGAATTTATTAAGTGGGCAGAGGAGGGAGAAAATAGTTAGAAATACATATATCTAAATATATACACAGAATCATGCCTTTCTTAACAATGAATGTGAGATTATGAGAAATGCAGGACCAGCAGATGGTGTAACAGTTACATCATTGGACCCCCACGTAGTTGACCACAGTTCGAGTCCTGGATCGAATGGCTTAAAACTCACACCGGGCACTTGTGCATGTGTGCCCAGAGTCCCAAGAGGAGAATGGAGAAGGGATTGCAGTATGGCCATACCTCCCTGGAGGGAGGCTGATTTCTCAATTTCTTGCTTTCTCTTTGTCTCTCTCTCTCTGGTGAGAGCATGCATCCTATAACAAAAAGAAATCTCTCTTTAAAAAAAAAAGGATTCTGAGAAATGCATTATTAGGTTATTTCCTTATTTTCACAAACATCACAGAGTATATTTATATAACTTAGGTGGTACAGCCTAATACACACCTAGATTAGAAGGTGTAGCCTGTATGTTCCTCCTGGGACTGCCATTATACATGCAGTCCATCGTTGACAGAAATGTTATACAGTACATGACTGTGTGTGTATACATGTATATGTGTGTGTATATGAATGTATGGATTCAATACTTTACAGTAAATACTGTAAAGTGTGTGTATCCATTATCTCGTTGGTTCTGTTTCTCTGGAGAATCCTAATTAACACATCTAGTCTCAGTTCAAGCTTTAAAAGGCAGACTCAAGACTTCAACTCAGCACTATCCCATCCCAAATTCTAAGCTGTTTTCCATATGCCCTGGTTTGCCCTCATTAGTCTTGATTTTATCATCTGCTACCCCAGCATCCCATCTCGTTTACTATTTGTCTCGCATTTATCATTTTTTAACGAACTATTATTAATCATTATAATAAAATACATTAAAATAAAACAGGATAGATTTATTACATACAGCTAGCTTCTGGTCAAAGTATCAGCTAATAGTGTGTGTGTGGTTTTTTTTACCTTTTTTTTTTTTGGAGAGGTTTTTGCTATAGGGCATGTGAGCTTGCCAGACAGACAGACAGAGAGAGACAGCGAGACAGAAAGCAAGAAATCACCCCCCAAGAGGGGATGGCCACGCCGCAATCCCTTCTCCTCCATTCTCTTCTCAGGATCTTGGGCACGCACGCATACGTGCCCAGCATGAGTTTTAAGCCACCAGGTCCGGGACATGAACCGCAGTCAATACATGGGAGTCCAGTGACATAGCCATTACGCTAACTGCTGGTCCCAGTAGTGTGTAAGTGTTTTAACCACTTGAACAAGTGATAAAATCTGAAAGAAAACTGGTGATAACTCCATCTTTCTTGTCTTGACTCTACAGATGCAACACACACCTTCTTTTTAAGGACACAATGCAGAAAATTCACTGAACAAGCAACCGCAGACAGCCGACTGCTTACGGTCTTTAAGATACTGGGAGAAATGTTTGACACTTGGGCTCCACTGGTTATTTGGTACTTGAGCCAGTACAGTCATGCATACCGATACACCAGACCACCCATCAGCTAGGTCAGTAGGAAATTACAGGTTATTTGCAAATGAAGTATGTGCAAGAAGTTAACAGTCTGTTGTGTGGTTCTGTCATTTATTGTATGGTATAAAACTACACCCGGTCCAGCAGGTTGCATGGTGGTTAAGGTGCTGGACTCCCACACAGCCAACTGCAGCTTGAATCCCAGATGTCGCGGCTTGCTTTCTCACTCTTTCTCTTTCTCTCTGGTGTGCGCACGTGCCTGTGGAAAATTAAATAGATAAATAAATTTAACTAAATAAACAATTCTTTATAAATAAATAAATAAATAAAATGAAACTATGTCTGTGTACTTATTTTTTTGTTTGGTAATCATTATTTATTATCCAGTAAGCCTTTTCAGGAGCAACGAATGACCTAAAAAGCAGCAGCTATATTTGATATAAAAGCAATCACTAAATTTTTATTTCTCTAGATAATTTGCATAAAACCTTTGAGGATACTTCTATTTATCATGGGAACTCTAATGTTATTACTGTAAATGTTAGCTGTAATTATCAAAATATGCCAACATGTTCATATATCCAGTCTTTTTTAAAGATTTATTATTTAATTTTATTTGTTTACTATAATTTGCTATAGGGCACATGTGCTCACCAGAAAGAGACAAAGAGAGAGAGTGGGAAAGAGAGAAAGCAAACTGCCAGGTCCAGAACTAGAACAGTGGTCAGCCATGTGGGAATCCAGCACTTTACCCACCATGCCACTTGCTGGTCCACAAGTTATATTTTTAAGAATGAAGTTGGTACTGAATACAAAAAATACTCCAACACAGCAATACAAGTGCTCTCCCTAAAACCTGTCATCAGATTTTAGAGGCTAGAATCTTTTAAAAAAATTACTTTATAAATTTAATCTATGTGTCTCAAGTAGTTAATCCTTTTTTGAAAACAAGTGCTCTAAAAATTGGTTTATGTTATTGGAAACCAGTTGGCAATCTTTAATCAGAGATTAAAGTTCAATGACTAAAACTCCAAAAAGTTCAGTTCTTGAAGCTTTCAGCAAATACAATTATGATTAACAAAGGTTGCCAAGATACTTAAATGTATCCTATAAATGCATGGAAAGAACTGAACAAATTAAAGGATGAGAATCAAACAGTACACAAGATTTAATTTTAAAATTCTATAATTACGCTTTTGAATAAATTGTAAGCATCAAGAGTTTTTCTATTTTTAACTGGATACATTTTTATTCAGTACTAGAAAGAAATAAAATGACAAAAGATGTACAATTTTATATCATTTAGATTTGGTAGACTATATGCAATAATCCTAAGTAGGGCCATCTTATTTGACAAAATCTGTCTTATATAAATATCTGTCAAGGGAGACTAGAGGATAGTGTGATGGTTATGTCACTGGGCTCCCACATAGTCGACACAGGTTCAAGTCCTGGACTTGGTAGCTTAAAACTCACACTGGGTATATGTTCGTGTATGTCCAAAGTTCCAAGAAGAAAATGGAAGAGAAGGAATTGCAATGTGGCAATACCCCCTAGGGGGTAATTTCTTGTTTTCTGTCTCTCTGTCTCTCCAGTAAGTACATATGCCCTATAGCAAAAAATCTCTCTTAAAAAAAAAAAAAATCTGTCAGGGACCAGAAAATGGCTGGATTCCATATAGTCAACTTAGCAGTTCAAGTCCTGGAGCAGCTTGAAAACTGCACTGGGCAGGTGAGGTGTGTGTGCCCAAAATCCTAAGAGGAAACTGGAGGAAAAGGGAATGCAGTGTAAGCACCCTCTGGAGGAGTGATTTCTCACTTTCCATCGCTCTTTCTTTCTCCCCTTCTGGAGAGCACACGTGCCCCATAACAAACAAACAAAAAAACTTGTCAAAGAGTACCTTGAACACAGGCAAAGGACACTACCTATGAAAATATTGGGGCTCATATATTTACAATTTTCAATAAGAAAAAAATTATACTTAAGAATAGTGGCCAGTGGGGGAACCAGCAGTTAGCGTAATGGCTATGTCACTGGACTCCCACATAGTTGACCGCGGATCGCGTCCTGGACCCGGTGGCTTAAAACTCACGCCGGGCACGTGTGCGTGCGTGCCCAAGATCCCGAGAGAAGAATGGAGGAGAAGGGATTGCGGCATGACCATCCCCCCTGGGAGGTGATTTCTCGCTTTCTGTCTCTATGTCTCTGTCTGTCTGGCGAGCGCACACGCCCTATAGCGAAAAACCTCTCCCAAAAAAAAAAAATAGTGGTCATTGGGACCAACAGTTGGAGTAATGGCTATGTTGCTGGACTCCAATGTAGTTGACCACAGTTCGAGTCCCAGGCCTGGTGGCTTAAACTCACACTTGGCGTGTGTGTATGCATACCCAAGATCCCAGGAGGAGAATGGAGAAGGGACTGCGGCGTGGTCATCCTCAGTGAGGAGTGATTTCTCAATTTCTGTCTTTCTGGCAAGTGCACACACCCTATAGCAAAAATCTCTCCAAAAAATAAAAATACAGTGGCCATCTAGCAAAAATTTTCCTGAGCTAAACTGGGTATAACACATACACAAATTATACCAGCAATTAAAAATATTTTGTAGTTACAGGGAAAAGTCAACTATAAGAGTTAACAATCACAAAGTATAAAATGAACTCTGAAAAATACTGCAGATAACTTTCTGAAAAAAATTAAAACTAGCAAGCTAGATTGGAAAATAATTACATTGTTCAGAAAAGTACCAGTGATACAATATTAGAGACAGATTTGGCTAAGAAACTTAAAATTACTACAAAAATTAATTATTCTGCTTGTGTTCTTGAATATTCAACTAAAGCCAATATAAAGACGTTTTTACTTTAATATACCACTATATAATTTGGAAATTTTTATTTCTGAATAAAAGAGGCTTTGGAGTAAAATTATTTTATTGATCAATACAATATAAAACATTTTAATGGCAAAAAATAAATATTCCAAAACTACAGAATTCTAAATATTTACAGTACTCCATTCATTCTTAAAAATGTCCCATTATGAGTGAAAACTACTTAGAGACAAAGGTATAGATATAATGAGAAAGCAAATTAAATATGTTCCCTTAATAATAAAGATTTAATTTTAGTTGAATTTTTGGTAGCCAGGGAAAATATCTCATAAATAGTAAGCAACCCTAAGCTCCAACTGTACTTTATTAATCATCACATTACAGATTCACTGGTTACTACATAAACACATATGAGAAGGCATGAGCTCACTAAAGTGTTCTAAAGGACACTCCGTGCTGTACTACACTAATGTGATACAGCTAAGTGAGAACGGAAAAAAGCCATCCAAATAGCCAATTCGTTCATCAAGCAAGATGACCAAAGAGTGTTTTTGGGTTGTTTCGGTAAAACTGGCTTTTGTTGCTGTTGCTGAAGGGTAAATATGATCAATTTTTACATTTAAAAATGAAATCACACATAATGAAGGCATAAAGAAAAAAAATAAAAGGCATAGCTTAAGTGGAAACAGTGATTATCTCTGAATTATGGAATTATAAATGATTTTTATAGTCATCTTTATATCATACTGCATTCTGGAAACTTTTACAATAAGCATGTTCTACTTATATAACTAAAATAAAACAATAAAGCTACTTTCAATTTGGAGATAAATACTGGATAAAATTGGGTCAGTATACAAAATTGCATATGGATTTTATAATCTAAGCTAATTTTTAAAAATTATTTACTTAACTTTATTTATTCATTCATTCATTTTTAATTTGACCAGAGAGACACACACAGACACACAGAGAGAGAGAAGGTGAGAAAGCAAGCCACCAGGTCCAGGACTTGAACCACGGTCAGCCATGTGGGAGCGACCAGCACCTTAACCACCATGCCACTGGCTGGTCCCTAAGCTAATTTTTTTTTAAAGACAGGATCTCCTTTTGTTGTGGCTCCTTCTGTCTCAGCATCCTCAGTAGCTGATACGTAACAGTACATATCACTTGCAGCTCTTTCAGACAGCATCTTGCTATGCTGCCCATCTTGGCCATGAGCTCATGATCTTCCTACTACCTCAGTCTCCTGAGTATTTGAATTACCTTCTTGCCCCTCTGTTTGGGATGGGCCCAAAATGCAACTAGGGCCTCCCATATAGCTTCAGTCTGCCAATTAACAGAATTAATCAGCATGCACAGGCTACCTAAGCTGGGCCAACTTTCTAAAGAAAATCTGACTCAAATTCTCTAGTTGTCAAAATCAAAATCTGACCTTTTTTTTTTTTTTTTTTTTTTAAATAAAGTTTGCTATAGGGTGCATATGCTCGCCAGAGAAACAGAAGGTGGGGAAGTGAAAAATAACCAACCAGCTGGGATGGCTGTGCCGTCATCTCCATTCTCTTAGGATTTGGGGCATGCGTGCATGTACACACACCTGACGACCCAGGACTTGAACTGCACAGTTAGCCATGTGGAATCCAGCTACAAAATCTGACCTTTTAAAGGGCTGGCAGATGATGTGATGGTTAAGGGCACTAGACTCTCACATGGCTGACCATGGTCTGGGTCCCAGACCTGGCAGCTTGCTTTCTCGCTTTCTCTCTCTCTCTCTGTCCCTCTCTGGTCAAGTTTAAATAAATAAATAAATAAAGTTAAATTTTAAAAAACCATTCTGTTATTATTTAAAAGTGATTATTTATTCATCAGCTATATCAGAAACTCTTTATGATAACTGAGTTATCATAAAGTTAGATATTCATAAATGTCAGAATTTCTCCTAAAGAGTCAATTGTTATTATTTGAAAAAATGTCAAATACTTGTATGTAAGAAACGTTCAAAAGTCAATATAGTTTTGTAAAAGAAAAATAATCACTCAGGCTTTGGTATCAGACAGGCCTAGACTCAAAGCCTATTCCACTACTTTCAGGTATATGATCTTGATCAACTTCTTTTACCTCTTTGATAATCCTGTTTCCTCTACCTGTGAAGTATAATACTATTTTTAATGGGTTTTCTGTGAATTAAATGAAATGAAATAAAAAGAGATGGCCAGTTGTCACCTAATACCCTTTTGTCCTCTTCTTTCTTAACAAACCCCCTACACTTTACTGGAACACCTAGCTAAAAGCTGTATTTTCCAGCCTCTCATGCCATCTTGGCTCTGATCAGTGGAATGAGAAAGGAAGTAGTGTGTTCAACTCCCATATTGTCCATCTAAAAGGAAGCAGAACCTCCCAGTCCTTCATAGTTAGGAGTAACTAAATAACAAGAGAAAAGGGGCCTGGGTCCCTGACACCACGGTGAAGCTGCCATAACAGTCTTGGATCACATAGCTCACCTGAACTTTCACTTGAGGGAGGTAAAAAAATTCTCTCATTTAAGCCACTGTAATTTTGGCTTGAACCAATATACTAATTAATGCAACAAAAATAAAACAAAACAAAAAAAGAAGTTGCTATTGTCATTTTTTTTTTTTAAATCTGTTATTGGGTTAGCAGTAGGGTAACGCTATGTGATACTGGAGCCACATGGGAGGCCCAGTTCAGATCCAAAGTTGATCTGAACACATTGCACACACCTGTGATCCTGGTCGGTTTAGGGGAATACTGTGGCATGACAAGACTTTGTAGGGACTATCTTTCTGTCTTTTTCTCATGAAAAGAAGAATTTTAATATAATAATAGGTGACCTCAACATCAATTTGTACAACTCATCCAACAATCTGGTTTATTTCCTTGAACTTTTCACTCCAAAGACCTCTGCAAAACAGATATATAATATACCACTAGTATAGACATATATTTTTACCTTCCTTCTTAAAGACTTACTACAAAATAAAGAGATAGTTTAAAAGAACACATTTTTATTCATCTATAACTGTATACCTTTTTCCCCAGAATCACAATTAAATGTTAAAGCTCTCTTCACATTCAAAATCCATAAGTTCATCTGAATTGCTTTTAGCCATTAGCAACTATGTACAGAATCAGACTTGATGCTTCCTACAATTTAGGCCTCACTTCTTTTTTTTCTTCTTTTTTTTGGGTGGGGGGGGTGGTGGGAAGAGGTTTTTTCTGTAGGGTGCGTGTACTCACCAGAAAGACAGAGAGAGACAGAGAGACAGAAAGTAAGAAATCACCCCCCGGGGGGATGCCCACGCTGCAATCCCTTCTCCTCCCTTCTCCTCTCAGGATCTTGGGCGCACATGCACACACATGCCCAGCGCGAGTTTAAGCCACCAGGTCCAGGATTCAAACCAAGGTTGACTACATGGGAGTCCAGCAACATAGCCATTATGCCATCTGCTGGTCCCTAGGCCTCACTTCTAACAATAATCTGTTCAGTATAAAAGAATATTTTAAGGGGCCAGCCAGTGGCATGGTGGTTAAGGTGCTGGAATTCCCATATGGTCGACCATGGTTCGAGTCCCAGACCTGATGGCTTGCTTTCTCATCCTCCCTCCCTCTCTTTTTCTCTGGCAAAACTTATGTGGGAAAAAATAATAATAAATAATTATTTTTAAAAAAGAATATTTTAAAATACTGCAGTGTTCTATGTCCTTTGTTCTACTTGTTTAAACTGTGTTTTTTTTTAATTAGTTCAATTACAGTTATTTGATAATATATCAACACATTTACCTCTTCTAGCTTTGAAAATTCTAAAATGTACTCTAAGAGATTTTAGCAATTACTACAGCCTAATATCTGTTAGGTTGTCAGGAAAGTCATGACGTGCTTTTCTATGCAAAAATGTGTCATGACTTTCACAACCCAAGAGGAAGTACACTTAGAATGTGAATTCCGGGATTTTATTTTCACTGCCCTGTGCTTTGACTGGTGCCTGACACATAGAAGTTAATAAGTATTCTATAAGTGAGTGAAAATTAAATGACACAATGGAATGAATGAGTAAATAACAAGGAATTTTTTGCATACAGAAAAAAAACTAATGTTTCACTATAAAATATTTCTTAGATAGAGATTCAAATATCAGTTAAAATGCAACTTGATGTGGTTCTACAATTATAATGAACTAAAGTAGTCATCTGATGAATATTTCTATGTACAAGGAAGTACATATTGGGTTGCTGAAAAGTCATGATGCATTTTTGCACAGAAAAAATTTATCATGACTTTTCTGACAACCCAATTCATGCACAGCAATGATGATTCCCCTTTAAGAGTCAGCTAACAAGTTTCATTTGTGACCAATTTTAAGAAGTAGAAAAATAAAATGAGAGTGTCTTAAAAATGAAGGGAAATCCCTTTGGCAGATGAGATGAGGTTATGAGGAAAGAGACAAATCTGTCCAAGACCACAAAAAAATTAATTATGCCACAAACCCAAAAACTATACTGAATATAATTTAATGCCAGTAATACATGGTTATATATGATGGATAAGATCTGTTATACTTATGATCATGCAACCAAGGATGAGATATACTCATTAATCAGGCAAGCAAAGCCTGCTTGAATAGGCCTACACCCTAACTCATTCATCTTAGAAGTATCATGACAAAAATATTTGTTAAATTTATCATACATCATCTCTGTTATAGTCCTCTGGTAGCAGAGAAAAATACTTAAATCAATCACCCACAATTTTAGTATATAATGGTTAAGCATAAAGGTGACAGAGGTTCAAATAATTACCTACAGATAAATAGTTAGAAAAAAATCAGTAAACCCACCTTTCCTCCAACTAGTCTATAGAACAACAATGTGACTTCTTTACACTTGGGTTTTATGCTTTTAGCCTCAAAACCTCAGTCTCCCTGATCACTGATAAAACCACTTACCCAAACCAAAAGGAACAAAGAAAGAAACAGACCTAGAGAAACACCCACATATCCATACAGTTCATATGGTTGATAAACTTTCATGTAATGTATTAAGTGTGCAACTCAGAGACATAAAGTATGTTTACAATGTTGTGTAACTATCACACAATTATTTCAAGAATTTTTTCATCTTTGTACTCAATACACAGTAACTCCAGAACTTCCTCTTCCCTAAGTCCCTGCTGGCCATAATTCTGTCTTGTCTTTACGAATCTGCCTACTCTATTAATAAGGACCTCACTGCTATGACTGAATGCTTGTGTCCTTCCAAAATTCATTTCAAAATTTCATTTTCAACGCATTAGTATTAAGAAGTGATTAAGTCACAAGGGCTCCTCCCTTGTGAATGAGACTAAGGCTCTTATGAAAGTGTATCCACACAGCATTCATCTATTTTGCCTCCTGCCATGTGAAGAAGTTGCGAGAGGTGCAGCCTTCACTATACACCAAATCTGCTAACAACTAAATCTTAAGACTTGCCAACCTCTGGAACTGCGAGAAAAAAAAAAAAATTCTGTTCTTTATAAATGATTAGTCTGTGGTGTCTGGTTTTTGTTTTTGCTATTTGTCATAAGGGACATGTGCTCGCCAGAGAAAGAGGAAGTGAGAAAACACTCCCCAAGGGAGATGGCCATGCCGTAATCCTTCACTGTCCTCTCAGGATTTGGGGCACGCATGCACGTGCCTCGGCTATTTCCCAAGCAGCCAAATGCACGATTCGAATCACAACAGTCGGTCACGTGGGATGGACTGCTTTAACCACCATGCCACCAGCTGGCCCATTCTGTGGTATTTTCTGTTAGAGGACAGATTAAGATGTTCATGTAAAGAGAAATATACATTTGTCCTTAGTGCCTCGCTTATTTCACCTAAGTTGTCTTCTTCCATGTTCATAACATGAATTATTCCAAATTCACATATCGTACTTCAATCCTCTTGCATTGTATATATGTAGTGTGTTTTATTATCCATTCAACTTTTTAACAGTTTTTATTTCTTTCTTTCGTAAGAGTGAGAGTGATTGTCAGAGTCAGAGTGAGAGAGAGGGAAAGCCAAGCACCCTCAACAGGGTCTTATGACACAATATCCCCCTCCTGAGGAGCCCTCCCAGTTAGTCAGGATCACAGACATTGGGGGGTACTTTATAAATCTCTTTCTGTCTCTGGAGAGCACATGTACCCGCCAGCAGGTAAAAATAAAATAAAATAGGGGCCAGCAGGTGGTGTGGTAGTTAAGATACTGGACTCCTACCTGACTGACCGTGGTTTGAGTCCCAGACTGGGCAGCCTGCTTTCTCACTTTCTGTCTCTATCCTTCTCTGGTGAGTGCATGTACCCTACGACAAATTTTAAAATAATAATAATAAATAAAACTTAAATAAATAATTCAAAGTCAGAAATAGGGTTGGCACTGTAGTGCAGTCTAAACTCTATACACTGAGAGCTAGATCCTACATGACTGATAATGGTTCAACTCCTAGCCCCAGTGATTGAAAAATATACTGTGTGTGTGTGTGTGTGTGTGTGTGTGTGTATGCCCAAAACAATGAGGCAATGGAGAAATGGAGAAGAAAGGATTGCAGTGTGACCACACCCATTGGGGGTACTCTCTCTGTCTCTCTCTCTGGCAAGCCCAAGTACTCTATGGCAATTAGGGGGAAAAAAAAAAAGAGAAAGAGACAGAGACAGAGAGAGAGAGAGCGAGCGCAGGGTAGGGAGGACCATGGGGAACAAAAAGGTAATAGCTAAAGGGCACCAGGTTTCTTTTTGAGGTGATAAAAAATACTTTAAAATTGAAGAGATGCTTGCATCTATAACTAGACCAAAAGTCACTGAACTGTATTCTTTAAATGGTTAAATTATGTGATACGTGAATTATCTCAATAAAGCAACTTAAAAAGTAAAAAAGTTGGTGAACCAGCAGATGATGTAATGATACATCACTAGACTCCCATGTTGTCAACAGCGGTTCCAGTCCTGGACCAGGTGGCTTAAAACTCATGTTGGGTGTGGTGTGTGCCTGCATGCCCAAAAACCCAAGAGAAGATGGAAACGGGATTGTGGCATGGCCATGCCCTCTGGGAGTGTTTTCTCACTTTCTATCTCTCTCATTCCAGTGAGCACACATGCCCCATGCCCTATAGCAAAAAAGTCTCTCCAAAAAAGAAAGTAAAAAATTTGGGCCAGCCTATAGGCTGGTGGTTGAGGCACTTGGATCTCATGTGGCAACCACACAGAATCCTGGACCCAAAGGCTTAAAAACACACTGGTAGTATGTATGTGTGCCCAAAATCTCAAAAAGAGAAAGAGATGGAAGAGAAGGAATTAGAGTGTGACCACGCCCCATGGTGGGTGCTTTCTCGCTTTCCCTCTCTCTGGCAAACTGAAGAAAAAAAAAAAAATTAAATTAATTTTAGGGTTTTTTATTTTTAATTTTTATCAGGAAGTTAAAAAAAAAGTCAGCTTTAAAATATAAATTCAGTACCTCCAGACTTTTAGAAAAAGTCTGATGGCTCATATTTTTAAAAGCAGATAGTTTTTTTAAAAATTATTATTAATTTGGACACATGCAGCATTTTAAAAATAGAACATAAAATCAACTCAGTAAATTTATAATTTGTAGAATATACTTTTCTTTCCACGTATTCATATAATGAAGGAAAACAATTAATTTGTACCTAAAAAAATATATATATTATTTTTTTAGAAAGATTTTTACTATAGGGCACGTGTGCTCACCAGAGAAAAAGAAAGAGACAGAGAGACAAAAAGAGAGAAATCACCCATGGGAAAACGGCCAGAACACAATCACTTCTCCTCCGTTGTCCTCTCGGGATCTTGAACATACATGCACACATGCATACAAGTCTGGCATGAATTTTAGGTTGCCGTGTCTGGGACTCAAACTGCAGCCGACTATATGGGAGTCAAGCAATGTAACCATTATACCATCTGCTAGTCCTCCAGAATGAGTTTTAAGTCACCAGGTCCACGACTTGAACCATGGTCAATTACGTGGGAGTGCAGCAATGTAACCATTATACCACCTGTTGGCCCTAAAAATATTCAATTATTTTAAATATTTTAAATATTTACCAAATATTTAATATATACCAAATATATACCAAAGTATACATGTCAATTAAACACTTATTTTTGAAAAAAAGATGTTAAGGTCAGCAGGTGGTATAATGGCTAAGATGCTGGACTCCCCCACATGGCCAACCATGGTTAGAGTTCCAGACCAATTGTTTGAAACTCATACTGGACGCATGTGACCAAAATTCTGAGAGAAAAATGGAGGAGAAGGGATTGACTGCAACATGGCCATCTCCCCTGGGAGGTGTTTTTACACTTTTCCTCTCTCTTTGTCTCTCTATGGCAAGTGCACGTGCCCTATGGAAAAACACTAAAAACAGGATGTTTTGTAAAATTCTTAAGAGAAATTATTAGGTGATATTATAGGTAAAATAAATCTTATTCACCTTAAACTATGAACACTGATACTGCTAAAATTCTTGTGCTAAGGAAGAATCTAGTTATAAAAAGCTGTGAGGGTATAAAGGGGAAAACCTGCCAAGCACAGAGACAAATCAAGATGTTCTGAGTAAGTATGGTTGAAAGTAGAGTCAACAGAGTTAAGTTTTTGAACTGTTCTGAAGTGCCAGATGGTCCAGAATCCACCCCCAGATCTTACAAATCCCTGCATAAATGTGTGCCAGAAAAACAAAACAAAACAAAACACAGAACAGAACGTAGAGAGCAGACTAAGAATGAAAGCAACGCAGGCTGCAGGAGAGGAAAACTATGTGAACTGAAATATTTCAATCATCTTCCAGCTCACAACTTTAAATACCAATTTCTTTTTTAAAAAGAATTACCTATTTTAATTTTATTTATTCATTCATTTTATCCTATTTGACAAGAGAGGGAGAGAGACAGGGAAACTGAAAAAGCAAGCCACTAGGTCCAGGGCTCGAACCATGATAGGCCATGTGGGAGTGTCCAGCACCTTAATCACCATGCCACCTGCTGTCCCCTAAATACCAATTTCTTCAGCTAAGTAACCTTTAACAAATACAAATGGCCTTTGCCCCCAAATTATATTCATCTTAATTCCTTCAAAACAGTATTTTTGAGATTAGTCCTGAGTTATTAGTGCTGTCTGCATTACCATTCAAGATACTAAAAATAATCACTCAAGTTTGATTTTAAAATTCAAACGTGTATATAGAAATAATTCAATTATATACTAAGTACCAAATATAACTCTAAGGAAAAAAATTCAACAAATAGTATGTCAAAGGTTATTTGCAATAGCAACAATATATATGAATAATATATATGTATATATATTACCTCTACATATGTAACCACTACAACAGCAGCAGTTAAGGCACTGGACTCTCACATGGCTGACTAAGGTTTAAGCCCTAGATCCAGCAGCTTGAAACACTCCAGGCACATGTACATGCGTATAAGCCCAAAATCCTAAGAGGAGAATGGAGGAGAAGGGACTGTGGCATGGCCATCCCCCTTAGGGGTGATTTCTCACTTTCTGTCTCTTTGTGTCTCCAGTGAGCACGCACACCCTATAGCAAAAATATCTCTTACAAAAAATTGGGGAACCAGCAGTTGGAGTAAAGGCTATGATGCTGGATTTCCATGTAGTCAACCAGAGTTGGAGTGCCAGAACTGGTGGCTTAAATTCACACCAGGCACAAGTGCATGCATGCCCAAGATCCTGGGAGGAGAATGGAGGAGAAGGGATTGCTGCATGGCCATTCTCCCTGAGGGATCGTGATTTCTCACTTTCTGTTTTTCTGGTGAGTGCACAAGCCCTATAGCAAAAAAAAACTCTCCAATATGAGGATCTAATTAAGTAAATCATAAGGCATTCTATCAATAAACATATTCCAAAGACATCACAAAGATGTCTTATAAAGACCACACAGGAGGACCAGCAGATGGTGTAATGTCCATGTCGCTGGACTCCCATGTAGTCAGTCGAATGCAGTTTGAGTCCTGGACCCAGTGGCTTAAACTCACACCAGGCGAGTGTGTACATGTGCCCAGTATCCTGAGAGGAGAATGGAGGAGAAGGGATTGTGGCATGGCCATCTCCCATAGGGGGTCATTTCTTGCTTTCTGTCTCTCTGTCTCTCTCTGTCTTTCTGGTGAGCGCATGCACCCTATTGCAAAAACCTCTCTCAAAAACAAAACAAAACAAAACAAAACAAAAACCTTTAAGTTAAAGAAAACAATACAAAATTATACACATATGTAACTGCATGTGTATATGACAGAGAGAGACTGAAATCATATTTGACAAAAATATGTAAAGAAAAATGTAGGGACCAGCAGATGGTGTAATGGTTACGTCACTGGATTCCCATGTTGTCAACTGCAGTTCAAGTCCCAGACCCGACTTATAAACTCACGCAGATGTGTGTATGTGTGGGCCCAAAATCCCAAGAGAAGGATGAAGGAGAAGGGACTGCGGTGTGGCCATTCCCTCTGGGAGGTGATTTATCACTTTCTGTCTCTGTCTCTCTGGTGAATGCCTGTGCTCTGTAGCAAAAAAGAAAAACAAACAAACAAACAAACAAACAAACAAAAAAACTCTCTCTAAAACAAAGAAAAACTTTGAAAAAAAAAACCTCTAAAATTTAAAGAATGCTGTGGTGTAGGTTAAGGGTGCTAGATCCCACACGGCCAACCATGTGGTTCAATTCACAGATAACAAGACAGATACGTATGCTTGCCTAAAATCCCACAAAATCCCACAAGGAGAACTGAGGAGAAGGAACTATGGTGTGGTCATCCCCACTTGGGGATGCTTTCTCACTTTCTGTCTCTCTCTGGCATATACATCTGCTCCAAAGCAATATTAAAAATATAAATAAAAAAGAATGATGTGAATGAGGATTTACTTTCTTACTATCTTTCTGCATGTTTCAAGTTCCCTTTAATGAATAAAGAATTCTGAAAATTAAAAAAAAATTAAGAGCATACTTATATGAATTCTGCATATAAGTATCAATAATAATGAAAACGATTCTTTTTACTGACTCTCTCCTATATGTCAATGTATATATGTCACATAAGAAAATGAAAGTTTACAGAGTTTAAGTAATCTGTCATGGTGACCAAGAGATAGCACAAGTGTCAGAATCAGAATTCAAATCCAAGTTTTTCTTGTACTAAGTCCAGTGTTCTAATAATATATCTACTGGGGCCGGCAGGTGGTATGGTGGTTAAAGACGCTGGAATCCCACATGGAAGACTGTGGTTCGAGTATCAGACCTGGCGGTTTGCTTTCTCACTTTCCCTTTCTCTCTGTCTCTGTCTGGTCAAATTAAAAATAATAATTATAATAAACTGAATTAAATAATTCTTTTTAAAAAATATATCTATACTATACCTACAGAGTACAAAGTGGAATAAAGTTACCAATAATCGATAGTATCAGTGATATATCAAAATTCTGATTAATTACATTTCATAAAAATTAATAGCTCAGGTCAGCTCCACAGTGCTGTGCAAGGAAGCCAGATCCCACACAACCAACCAGGGTCCAAGTCCTGGGCCCTGCAGCTTGAAAAAAACACGCCAGGTGCACGTGCATGTGTCCAGGATCCAGAAGAGATGGAAAACTGGAAGAAAAAATAACTGAAGAGCAGGACCAGTCCCCACTATGGGAGTGCTTCTTCTCTAACCCACCTCCCCACCCATGGGAATGCATGGGCCCTCTGACATTAAAAGGAGAGAACAGCTGTATTAATAACTAAAAATCTATCAACTAACCTAAGACACTGAGCCTTCAAAGTCCCAGAACTCCCATATTTCATGCTTGTTCTCAAAAAATGTTTATATCTGGGGGCCAGCAGGTGGCATGGAGGTTAAGGGCGCTGGACTCCCACAAGGCCAACCGCAGTTCAAGTCTTGGACTGGGTGCCTTGCTTTCTCACTCTCCCCCTTCTCTCTCTCACTCTCACTCTGTCCCTCTCTGGTCAAATTAAAAATAAATAAATGAAATTTTAAAAAAATTTCACGTTCATATCTAGAGCATCAGAAATCTTTAGAACTATTCTAGGTTTCACTGAATATAACAGGTGGTTTCTTAGGGAATTTCTCCCTGATACATGCTATTATCTTCAGCAATAAAATACTGAAGGAACTCCAAGTCCAAATAACCATGTGCAAGAGATTAGCTTAAAAGTAAATATTGGCATGAGCCCAACCACACTGGCATAGGGGTAGCATAACACTCTACAATGCTGGAAGCAATAAGGAAGACTGGGGGTTTGATTTCCACATCAACCTATATACACCCGTCATGTGGACATGCCTATAACCCTGACTGGCAAGAAAGGCTGTAGGGACGATCACGGCGTGGGACCATGATGAAGTTGCTTATCTCTTTTTCTCATGAAATAAATGAACTTTCTTTTAAAAGAATTATTTAATTTTATTTATTATTATTATTATTTTAAATTTGCTACAGGGCATGTACACTCACCCAAGAGAGACAGATAAAGACAGGGAGGGAAAGTGAAAAAGCAAACCACTAGCTCCAGGAAACCATGGTCAACCACGTAAGAGTCCAGCACTTTAACCACCACACCACCTGCTGGCCCCTACAAACTTTTTTAAAAAATAATTTATTATTATTTTTGAATCTGACCAAAGAGAGACAGTGAGAGAGGCAAAGTGAGAAAGCAAGCCACCAGATCCGGGACTCGAACCACGGTCACCCATGTGGGAATCCAGAGCCTTTAACTACCACACCAACTGCTGGCCCTGGCCCTATCAACTTTTTTTAAAAAAGGATATAACTGCATGATGTACACTAATCTAGATAACCTACATAGGTTAACGTGAACCTATTAAAGATAACCCTAGTAACCAATAGTGACCTAGAGAAGCTTAGGTTTTCATAAGTAATAAACTCCCAAATGTAAAGCTATCTTGTACTGGGTACATTGGGTAGCACGGTGGTTAAGGTGCTAGACTCCCACATGGCCAACCACGGTTAAAATCTCAAACCTGGTAGCTTAAAAATCATGTGGGGCATGTGTGCATGCATGCCCAAATCCTGAGAGGAAAATGGAGGAAAAGGGACTGCTGCATGGCCATCCCCTCAATAGGTGTGATTTTGCACTTTCTCTTTTTCTCTTGCAAGTGCACACACCTTACGGGGGGGAAAAAAAAACTTTAAAAACAATCAAACAAATAAAAAACTACCTTGTACTATGCCTACAAAAAAACCTCCAGTATAATTTGGTATAATCATTATCATCTCTAGAAAGTCTAGAGATGTGGTCTATACAATGCTAAGTTGATTTTCACATAAATTGCTGTTGAAACCTAGAACATATGTTCAGTTATAACCAAGGAGTAATACCACAATTAGTTCAGTTAGATCTACTTCGCCCTTAAAAACAGACTCAATTTGTATCTGAGTTGTTTAGATTACATGGGTTATAATCCTAGGTCTACCACTTGGCAGCAGTTTGACCCTGAACAAATTCTTTCAGCCCTGTGCCTCAACTTCCTCTTTTTGTAAAACAGGGATATATGGGATCATCATGTTATAAAGATTACTGAGTTTCATTGGAGTGTGAGCATTACTGAAAATGGTGCCTGGCACATCATAAGTGCTCAATAAGTACTAATTATTATGATCTGAATACTGATTCCTTTATTACTCTCTCACCACGCCTATGCATATACATGAGTCTGAATAATTTGTTTCCTTTACGTAACAATAGAGGTATATAATATAATGTAAATGTACATTCTCATATTGAAATATTGTCAATGACCATTTACAGGAAACAGCAAATTACAGGAAATAGCAAATGTGCTTGGAAATCAGGCAGATGTGCCTAGGTTCAAATCTTCACTCTAGCACTTATAATACAACTGTGAGCAAATAATACAGAAGTCCAATTCCTACTTGTAGAAAAAGCTGTATGGGGAACCAGCAGTTAGCGTAATGGCTATGTCGCTGGGCTCCCATGTAGTCGACCGCAGTTCGCGTCCTGGACCCGGTGGCTTAAATCTCACGCCGGGCGCGTGTGTGTGCGTGCCTAAGATCCCGAGAGGAGAATGGAGGAGAAGGGATTGCGGCGTGACCATCCCCCCTGGGGGGTGATTTCTTGCTTTCTGTCTCTATGTCTCTCTCTGTCTGTCTGGCGAGCACATGCGCCCTATAGCAAAAACCTCTCAAAAAAAAAAAAAAAAAAAAGCTGTATGGATTAAGAATTTATATCTATATACCATTTAAGTGCCTAGTATTTATTAGGAGCTAAAAAAAATCAGTCCTCCTTCTCAACAATGGCATAAGATTGTTTCCTTCAAACATCTTTGCATTAGTATTTAGCTCACTAGATAGAACTGTCTCACAACTAAAATATGACTACACTAACTAGAGAAATCACACATAAAATTAAGATAATGATTTCAGACCGTCTTATCATTTTTTATTTGTAAGCTCATTATCTATGCATAATAAGTGATTCATGGCTCACGGTAGGTTTAGGAATAAAAATAAGAATACTGGGGCCAGCAGGTAGCGTGGTGGTTAAGGGCACTGGACTCCAACATGGCCACCAGTGGTTTGAGTCCCAGACCTGGTGGCTTGCTTGCTTGATTTCTCTCTCTCTCACTCATTCACTCACTCACTCTATCCCTCTCTGGTCAAATTAAAATAAATTAATTAATGGATAAAGGTAAATAAAATAATTCCTTAAAAAAAAAAGGATATAGACACTTCCTGTCCCCACCCACAGAAAACACATATCTCTGTATCTCTTACATGTCCTAAAAACATATACCACAAAAAATATGTATCTTAATTAATGATTCTCAACCAGAGATGGTTCTATCCCTCAGGAAACACTGGTAATGTCTAGAGATATTTCTGACTGTCACAACTAGGAAGAGTGCTACTAGCATCTCATGGATAAACATGCTGCAAAACAACCCGTGATGGTCCAGCCATGGTAGTATATGTTGGTAGAGACAACAACTCAGCAGGCTGAGGCTACATGGGAGGTCAAGGTTAGATTCCAGACCCACCCTACAAAGCCAGTCATACCTGTAGTCCCAGCTACTCAGGAGGCTAAAGCAGGAGATCACAACAAGCAATCCTGTCTAAAAAATCAAATCCCACACTCAAAGGACAGCCTCCCACAGAAAAGAATTTCCCGGCCCAAACTATCAATAATGCCGAGGCTGAGAAGTCATGATCTAAAAAAGTACAGGGAAATACATAAGCTTTTCCGAAAAACGTGTGTGCTTGTCCCAGTGTTCTTGGTCAGACTGTATACTTCATTACAAATTAACAAGAAATAAGCTGCTTCATTTTTTTCAGATGGGAAATTCCTTGTACCATTAAAGTCCAATTACAAAATTTCCAGTTTAAAGGAGGAGGAAGTGAGGCTTACTTTTCTTTGTATATTTGTACCACATAAAAACAAGGTTAAAAACACCCCTAGCCAACTAGTGGCACAGCAATAATGCAATGCTTTGGGATGCTGGACTCACACAAGAAGGTCCCAGATTCACATCCCAAGGCTTCCCTGCACACAGCAGGTGTATGCATGTAGGCCTATGATACAGGTTGGCTGAGGCTAGAGGTGAACTACAGCATGACCCTTTGGGGGGTTGTGTGAAATGTCTCTCCCTCTCCTTCTCTCATGGAAGAAATTTAAAAAAAGAAAATTAAATTAAAAAAAAAAAAAAAAAAAAAAAACAGGAGCTGTCTCCATGGCCCAGTAAGAGTCTCGATTCTGACATGGCCAACTGCTCAGTTGTCTGAAAACCACAGAGGGTATACCCAGAATTCCAACAGGACAGGAAAAGGGAGGCAAAAGGACTGTAGCGTGATCACACTCCACTGAGGACTGCTTTCTCTCTCCCTCACTCCCTGGAAAGTGCACATACCCATTGAAAAATTAATAAATGAATCAAAATTAAAAACAAAACAGAAAGCCCCAACTTTCATTTTATTTTTATAGTTTTGCTGTAAGGTATATGGACTCGCCAGAGAGAGAGAGAGATAAAGAGAAAAAGTATACCCCAGGGGGGATGACTAAACAGCAATCCCTTTTCATCTGTTCTCCTCTAGGGATCTTGGGCACACGTGCACTCACACCCTGCATCTTTTTTTTTTTTTTTTTTGAGAGATTTTCACTATAGGGTGCATGCGCTCGCCCGACAGAAAGAGAGAGACCAAGCGGCA
>NW_006159682.1:804236-804524 GCF_000334495.1 Tupaia belangeri chinensis | reverse complement strand
TGTTGGGTCCCTTATGGGTTTTTTTTTTTTTTTTTTTTTTTTTTTTGGTGAGTCACACCCTGCATCTTTTAGGCCACAAGTCCAGGACTCAAACTGTCCAGTCAGCCACATAAGATCCAGCTGCCTTGACCACCATGACCTGCTAGCACCCCAATCTTTCTTTTCTTTACCTTTTTTAAAGAATTATTGATTGGGACCAGCAGTTAGTGTAATGACTATGTCGCTGAACTCCCATGAAGTCGACTGCAGTTCGAGTCCCGGAACCGGTGGCTTAAACTCACACCGGGC
>NW_006159682.1:801874-804186 GCF_000334495.1 Tupaia belangeri chinensis | reverse complement strand
GGCGTGGCCATCCCCCCCCCGGGGGGGGGGGTGATTTCTCGCTTTCTATCTCTCTGTCTCTCTTGGACTTTCTGGCGAGCGCACGCACCCTATAGCAAAAATCTTTCCCAAAAAAAAGAACTATTGATTGATTGATTGATTTTATTCATTTGTTGTAATTTGACCAGAGAGAGACACAGAGAGAGGAAAAGTGAGAAAGCAAGCCACCAGGTCCAGGATTCAAACCTTGGTCAGCCATGAGGGAGTGTCCAGTGCCTTAACCACCATGCCACCTCCTGGTCCCCCCAATCCTTATTTTCTAATTGCATCTACAATTTATTTAAAAGCATTATCATTATTTATATCACAGAGATGTTTATTCTGCCTTACTTTTATACAAAATAGTCATAAGTTCACATTTATCAGATGGGTAAGCACAGTGCATATGGAAGGGTGTGAAGCCAACTTATAACCAACTAGGAAACTACAGGGACGGCTAAAGAAAATAATATTTACTGAAAACCATGTATTTATGTTCTTATTTATTTATTTACCAGCTCACTTCATAATCACAACATAGTTAAGAGCTCTCAATAATTTATTTCCATTACACGAATGAGTAACTGAGCCTAAGAAATTAAATAATTTGCCCAAGATCACAAAGTTACTCAGGAACAGAAAAGGGATGCTCTTGCAGGTGTGTCATTCTACCTCTGCTGCTAAAGTTTTAAAATCTAGATTTGGCAAAGGCTCTAAGGAAAAAAAAAAAAGCTGATAAATGTAAACATATAAAACTTACATATATCTACACAATCGAAAAATAACATACACAAAAATATTTTAAAGAAAAACATTTGCAAAAACTTTAGCAAACTGCACACTACCTCTGCTGCCAGAGCCAGCAAAAACCTCCATTTTTTTTTTTTTTAAAAAGACAGTCTCTCACTAGGATGCCTAGACCAGCCTCGAACTCAAAATCCTCTTGCCTCAACCTCCTAAGAAGCTGGTATCACAGCCATTTGTCACCACATCCAGCTTAAATTTCCTAAATATACAGAGTTCTTACAAATCAGTAAGAAATAAGACCAAAAGCCTAACAGGAGAAATGGCTGAAAGACTAAACAGTTAATTACAAATGATTTATAAAAAAAAAAAAAGAGGTTCATCCTTACCAATAATTAAAGAAATGACAAATTAAAACAGTATCTATTTTTTAAACATTTTTGCCACAGGGCACATGTGCTCACAAGTGGTGGTGGTGGGGGTATGGTATCACCACCCCAAGGGTGATGGCCACATCACAATTCCTTCTCCTCCATTTTCCTTTCAGGATTTCAGGCATACTCACATATGTACTTGCACTGACCTTCAAGTCACCGGGTCCAGGACTCAGACCACAGTAGGCCATATAGAGTCCAATGTCTTTACCACCATGTCACCTGCTGGCCCCTACAATATCATTTTTATATATTAGATTGACAATGACCAAAAAGTTTGATAACATACTATGTCAAGGAAGTTGTGGACAAAATGGTCCTTTCAAACACTTGCTAGGACAACATTTCTGAATGAGACTTATCAATATCTATTCAAATTAAAAATATCCTTGACTCAACAATTACACCTAGTAGAAACTACTCCACATACTCACACAACACGTGCACAAAGATACATAAAAGAATACTCACTGTGGTACTGTTATTAATAACAAAAGATTGGAAACAACATAAATATCCATAATTAGGTGACAAGTTAAATAAATAATAGTATATTCATATACAAGAGGACCCTGAAGTTTTCTGAAAATAATGAGCAAGAACTGCATGTGCTGATACCACTCTCCTAGATCAGTTAAGCTAAAAATAATAATAAACTATGAAATAGTAAGAAGCTTATTCACAAGGATGTAAATATACTTGTATGTAAGCATAAATATATATTTTTAAATATATACATACATATTTGCATATACACAGACTATTACTGGAAATACACACAAGAAACTGGTAAGACTGCCTCTGGGATAGGGACTACAGGTCTAGGCAGAAAGCACAACTCGCATTGTTTGAATTTCTTAAAAACACGGATTTATGCTGCCTCTTTTATGAACTTTTATGGACTATAAAACTTAAGTCCCAAATTTCAAGCCCCTCTAATTTGAAGTGATGATAATAACAGCCTAGATCATTGGTTATTGTGAAGATCAAATAAAAGAACATAAAATGCTTTGTAAATTATACAGCAGCACACAGAATTATAAATTAATCCTCTAACTGAAACCTCCAAACCAATTTTAATAATAACAACTATCATTCCTCTAGCTAATTTCCCTA